>NC_037669.1:108627657-108775149 GCF_003255815.1 Theropithecus gelada
CCAAAAAAAAAAAAAAAAAAAAAAAAGATTTGTTAATTCACTCAGTAAGTATTTACAGAACACTCACCGTGTCAGGCGCTGTATGGGGTAAGGGGATTTCAGCTACGGAAAAGAAAAAAAAAAAAAAACAGTCCTCTGAGAATTCAAGACCAGTGATTCCTAATTTACAACAGGATCACCTGGAGGGTCCTTTTATTTTTTTCTTAAAAGCCACCTCCCTAGCCAGGCACGGTGGCTCACGCCTGTAATCCCAGCACTTTGGGAGGCCGAGGCGGGTGGATCACGAGGTCAGGAGATCGAGACCATCCTGGCTAACATGGTGAAACCCCGTCTCAACTAAAACTACAAAAAAAAAACTTGCTGGGCATGGTGTCAGTCGCCTACAATCTCGGCTACTTCAGGAGGCTGAGGCAGGAGAATGGCGTGAACTCAGGAGGCGGAGCTTGCAGTGAGCCAAGATCGCGCCACTGCACTCCAGCCTGGGCAACATAGAAAGACTCTGTCTCAAAAAAAAAAAAAAAAAAAAAGCCACCTCCCTCGTCAGGAATCTAGGGTGGAAGGGAGAAATCTCTGGTTTAAAAGCTACCCAGTAATTCCGAATCAGTCAGTCTGGAAACAACTTTTGAGCACCCACTAGTGAGGTGGTGCCTTGCCGTGTCCTTTCTGATACTGAAAAACTGAAAACCAAGTACCTGTTGGAAAATGAGAAAAAGTTTTAATAAAGTAAAGGAAGTTCACATAATGAAATTTTATACAGACATTAAAAATCCCATTTTGAAATACTATTTAAGATCTAGGGAAAGTCTCATGATAAAATGGTAGTTGAGAAAAAAACAGGTTAGAAAGTTTTATTCAGTATGATCACAATTTTATTGCATAAAATGTATATGTAGAGGAAAAGAATAAAGACTGTAAGAAAATTGTGTAAAACATGAACATTAATACATATTATCTTACAGGAACGTATTTTTACTTTCTATTTTCTATTTTTTCAAATTTCTTTGAATTTTTTCCAAATTCTATATAAAATAAATATGTGTGACTTTAATAATCAGGAAAAAATTACTTTTAAAAATAACAAACAAGGAATCCTCATCTCCTCCCACCCTCATCCCAATGGCAAAATGTGGGAAATCAGGATAATGTGGCAGCAGAGACAGGCCTCCCTCCCCAGAGAGGACCTGGATTATTTGCAATTCCTTGGTTTATGGAAGATGAGACTTTATGAAGTAGGTGTGATAATCCCCGTTTACAGATGAAGAGATAAAGGCTCAGAAAGCTCCATTCTCTTGTTACTCAAAAAAGAATGATTGTGAATCCTGTAAGTCAGGCATTGTTCACATGTGAACAGGGCACAGTCCCTTCCCATTCGAATTCAGACTAATAACTAGACACTCAGGAATGTGCACAAAGCTAGAAAGTGGCAGAGCCAGGATTTGAATCCAGGTCCTTCTGGTTTCAGAGCTTATGCTCTTTTCCCTGGAACACTGTTGGATCTAACCAGGTGTCAATATATATTAGACTATTTTAGGTCTCAGCTGGGGCCCTCAAGGCAGGGACGAAAGGAGAAGGTCATATTGCTCAGGCTTTATCTTCACCTCTTCCTTTGTAATCACCACCTGCCATCACAGAACGCATCTAGAAATCTGGAGTGACACACGGTCTCCACCTCTCATCAGAGAGTAGGGAGAGTATAAGGATAAAAATAAAATGATTTTATCATAGATGCCCTTTCGTGTGTCACTCCAGTGCTCAAAAATGTTTCAAGGATTCCCCACTGCCTACTGGCATGGTCAGCCTCCATATCAAAGACGCTCCACGCCCTGTCCCAGTGTTCCTCTCTACCCTTCCCATGATGCCCGTTCACATCCATGAGTGCCTTGCCCTTCATCCCCTCCAATCCCTGGACTACACATATTTATTGGCTCCATGGCTTTGGGCAGCTTACTTAATATATTTAAGTCCCATTTCCTCATCTATACAAAAAGAATAGCATTATCTCTTCAGAATTTATTAAGGATTAAATAAGATGTTTCCTGTAGAGCACTTTGAGCAGAGTGCTAGCCCATAGTATTAATAAAGCAATCAGTAATGTTCATTTATTGCTATTATTATGGCTGCTATCTTTTACTTTTTGCTTTCCCTTTTCCATATCGTTATTCATATTTTTACCTTTCTAAGTTGCTTTTCTTTTTCTTTTTCTTTTTTTGAGATGGAGTCTCACTCTGTTGCCCACGCTGGAGTGCAGTGGCACCATCTCGGCTCACTGCAACCTCTGCCTCCCGGGCTCAAGCCTCCTGAGTAGCTGGGATTACAGGTGCGTGCCATCATGTCTGGCTAATTTTTTTGTTTTTACAGGGTTTCACCATGTTGGCCAGGCTGTTCTCGGACTCCTGACCTCAAGGGATCCACCCGCCTTGGCCTCCCAAAGTGCTAAGATTATAGGGCTTGAGCCACCGAGCCCTGTCCTGAGTTGCTTTCCATCTTCCTCCTCTTCTTTCTACTCATAGCCTAAACCGAAACTATTCAAATCCCAGCTTCTTCCTGAAAGCCCTATAGGGCAATCCTAGCCCACAGCAAATACTCTCTCCTCTGAATTCTTTCTGTAGAAATTGAATTTTGCACTGATAGTTGCCAGATAACCTTTGCCAGATAAAGTTTGATACAGAGCAAACTTCTGACAGTAGCCAGATAACCTTTGGTTAAATGTTCATTCTCTGGTGAACATTTAATATAAGTCCCAGCTCTATATATATAATATAAGTCCCAGCTCTACTCCTCACTAGTAAATGTCTCTGCCCAGAGTTGGTGTCTCATCATATTATGCCATCCTGCAGAGAGACCATCAGACTCATGCCTGCTAGCCCCACATTAGAGTATGTTGTGCATTGCAGCTGCACTATCAAGAGTCCAGCCCTCTAAACCTGACGTGGGTTTACCTGATGTGGGTTACCACGCACTCTAGGAGTTGGGTTGCCTAGGCATATTAGGGATAGTTAGATGTTCAGTGGCTGGGAATCCCAGGCAAAAACAGTCATCCTGTATTTTATTTGAACAAGTCTCACTCTGTCACCCAGGCTGGAGTGCAGTGGCACAATCTCAGCTCACTCCAACCTCTGCCTCCTGGTTTCAAGCAATTCTCCTGCCTCAGCCTCCCGAGTAGCTGGGATTACAGGCATACACACCACATCCGGCTAATTTTTGTATTTTTAGTAGAGACAGGGTTTCACCATGTTGGCCAGGCCAGTTGAACTCCTGAACTCAGGTGATCCTCCTGCCTCAGCCTCCCAAGGCAGTCATTGGTCCTTTTGAATCACATAATCAAAAGCCAGTCTCAAATGTTCAGTGCCAATGTAGCACAAGGTTCTAAACTGAAAACTTTTGTATTATAATAAAGTAGCTTCAGTCAGCTTTACAGCAAAGACCCACTACCTTTTATTAATTTAGAGGATAGTTTTATGATCAAAGAAAGCAAGATTTGTTCAAAAGTAATTTTTGTCTGAAAAGGCATAGGACCCAAATGGGAATCTATCATATTCCCTACTAAGCTATATGTGTTTATGTCTTGCCTAAAGCCCTGTGCACATAGTAGGTATGCAAAATATGCTAGTAATTAATTTATCAATGAAAAAATGAGTTTTTTTTTTTTTGCAAACGGACAGCAAAGTTGACATCTTCGACCTAATAATTATACTTGTTGGAAATTTCTGCTAAAAATAGATTATCATCTGTGTGGGCGTGATATGGTTTGGATATTTCTCCCCTCCGAATCTCATGTTGAAACAGAATCCCCAGTGTTGGAGGTGGGGCCTGATGAGAAGTGGTTAGATCTCTTGGGGGCGGATCCGTCATGAATGGCTTAGCACCATCCCCTTGGTAATAAGTGAGTTCACAAGAAGTCTGGTTGTTTTAAAAGTGTGCGGCGCCTACCCTCCCTCTGTTTCTCTCTTGCTCCCACTCTCACCATGTGACGTGCCTGTTCCTACTTCGCCTTCTGCCATGAGTAAACGCTCCCTGAGGCCTCCCCAGAAGCTGAGCAGATGCCAGCACCATGCTTCCTGTACAGCCTGCAGAACCGTGAGCCTATTAAGCCTTTTTTCTTTGTAAATTACCCAGACTCTGGTATTCCTTTATAGCAACTCAAGAACAGCCTAACACTGGGCGGGGGAGTTCAAAATTTAATAATAGAAATAAAAGATACAACCTTAAAGCCTATCAGTAGAAGAATGAGTAAGTGAATGATGCTAATTCCACCTAAGGAATACCATGCAGCCATTTTAAAAATATAGAGAATCAAATATCTGCTGACTTTGAAAAATGTCCAAGACATATTAAGCAAAAAAAGAAAAATTGCAAAAAAGCGGGCATATTATATTTCTAGTTGTGTTCATATTTAAAGCCTCCAAAGTAGGTATATTTGCATGTAAATGTGGCAAAAGGAGATTCAAAAGATACAGAGCAAACTTCTGACAGTAGCCAGTTACCTCTGAAAACGGGAGAGAGTGTGCATGACTGTGCCTGTGTACATAGGGCTGGGGGTTGGGCGGTGATGGAAGTATTGTTAAATCTTTTACAGTAATACTCTATTTGTATATTACCTATATGACAAAAGACAAAAAGATTGCCAAGGGAAAATAAACAATTTAAATTTTGTTAGAAGCAATTGTTTCAGAAATGATAAAGCAAAAATATATTTGCCAAACTGTGATCACCAGGTTAAAGAAATTGATTATTTCAAATCTCATGTTTGCTCTGTGTGTGTGTGTGTGTGAATGTGTGTGTGGTTTAAAGCCTGCTTTCCCTCGGTCATTATGTTTTACACTGCCACTTCGTTCTTCCTTATCTCAGAATAAATTCCTTTGCTAATGTGTTCTTAAAAATCAGAAAGCTTCCTCACTTAAAAGTCACCAATCAACTGGATCTATTTTGTTAAGAAGCGTGCTGAGCAAAATGTGATTTGGATGGAATGGCAGGCCCAGGAAATGAAAAATTAGCATCACATGGCAATTCAGAACATGACAATAGTCACTTCACAACAGATTTCCCTTTATCTTTCCAAAGGAGAGCGGTTTTTTTTGGATAGAAGTTGTCTAATTGTTTCAGGGCACCCAGGTGAAGCCAGGATGAGTTCACCTGCTTCCCTCCTCATTGTTCCCTTGAAGCCTCCCTGCCCTCACCTCCGTGGTTCTACCTGCAGCAGCTTAAAGGGGTATTCCTCGGGGCTGTTTTTTGAAGTCTGCATGCTATATCATGCTCTAAGACCCTAAGGAGGCTTTGTGGTATCATAACTTTCAGACAGACAAGTCGCTAAAGTAAACAGCAGGGGAGAGGCACGACAGGCCACACACCTACAAGATACCTACATTCAACCATTAGCACATGTCAAAATGGTTTAAGATTAATTAAAACGAATAGTCCCATGCTGGCAGAAGCAGCACTCCCTGTCCCTACAGAGTTTCATTCTCTTTTTCTACTTCCTGTAAAACAAGAGTAATCAGATAGCAACAGTCTCAGAAATCTCAGAAATAATGGGGCAACGGTAAATTTTCTAGGCTAGGAATGCTGCAACATCAAGGAAAAAATATGCAGCCATAAAACATTTAGCTGGTTTACAGAATATTTAATGATGAAGGCTGGAAAATGTGTTCCTGATGGCAAGTACTAGAAGGATATTTGATCAGTTTTCCATGGAGCCTACTTTTAGAAAGTGTTTTAATCCCTTGATAAGTTCTAACCATCAAAATATGTTTTTGACTTCAAAACTCAGGAAAATGTTAGTTACCTATATGATGAAGGCATGTGATCTTGTCTCCAAAGGAAGAGAATGTTGGTGATTATCTCGATAAATCAAGTTTTAAAATCTGAGTAAAGCAATCTTATTGATTAGAAGACATTTACTTATTTTAGGCCTGCCTTTAAATCTCTGTGTTGGATGAGATTTTTCATTGAGAGTTTATTTGCTCAATTGTGTATTGTCTGAAATAAACAAGAACACAGAGTAGATTGTATTTTGCTTTCTCTCTCTTTGGGATCCTTTCAGGGCAAAGATAAATCAGATTAGGCATGTAGCTTCTTCTGCCCTCTCTTTTGCATGAAATAGAAGTCTCTATGCAGTGTTTCTTGACTAAATTTGGGCTGGCTTGCTTATTTATTCTTTGAGAAATGCTAAGAGAACATGCTGGTCTTTTCCTGTAACAATTCTCACACTAAATCTCACTTGTAAATGTAAGGTCTGGAATGAAACTGTGAACATGAATATGAAAACACTGTACTATTAGATTTCCATTTTGGTCTGTTTCTGGCTTGATTTGATTAAAGTACACTCAGACTATACATCTAGCATCTTGCTTTCTCATTCTTCCCACCACAGTTTAATCCTTAATTTCCTCTACTGCTGGAATGCTTCATGCTGAATGATTGGATTAACAGTGCAGCATTTCAGGATGTACCTAAATCAGCTTGGTGGTCCAAGACTCCTTTAATTGATAAGTGGCTTTCCTGCATTTATCAATATTAAATGTTGCCTCCTCTTTACTTTCTTTACTTTTCTTTAGTTAATACAAACTGTTTTCAAAGAAAACAGATTTTTACAACAGAGGGTCTCTTTTCTAGGGAGAAGGATACTGAAAGCACAGCAGTTACACTCACCTTTTTTTTATTTTTATTTTTCACCTCAAAGCAAACATTGCATTTATTCTTTGTCTCCAGCTTTCATGAACTTTTTATCTTTTCTCTCTTTTAGATCTGTGTATGTTCACAACACCTGTCTCTCCGGGAAGCACATATCCCATTTTTCAGCTCCCCAGAAGGAGACATACATATTATTTCCCTGAGGGTTAGAGAAAGCTATCAGAACTTGGCAACATATAAAGTAAATACCCACTAATTGCAATACATTCATTTAAATCAGGTCTTTATCCTTCTTAGGCATTGTAGTAGGTGGCTTCCTTTGAAGTCTTGTTGAATTTGTCCAAAATTACCTTGCCCGAGGCAGACGGCTGTTTGGAACATTTGTTCTGAACCGATCCCCAAAGCAGTAAATCTTAGCGTTGGTAACGGCTCTGCTCATATGCCACAAAAAGGAAATGTCCTGGGTAGGGCATGAATCCAGGCTTAGATCCCCCATTGTATGCAAAGAACAGAAAGAGAAAGAGAGAGATACCTGCACAGCTCTCAGGGATATAATGCTGTTGTACAACTCTGATGACGTTATAAACCACAAACCCTGTACATTAGTGAAATACAACAGACTGCCAGTGAATTCGTTATTTTTTTCTTTTTTTCTGCTGCATCCATTCACGCATGCATGCATGCATCTCTTATTTAATAGTGATTTTATTGCAGTGTTATCACATGTTCACTTACTTTAAACACAAGTAGCTTATGCCCTCCACCATTTTAAATTCATGATGAGAATATTATTTTACATATATGAGGAATAATGCTCTATTGGCTTCAAGGTGTCATACCCATTATAGATTCTCATCTTCCTCACAAATGCACTGATAGATAATCTGATGCAAACAATCACACTCTGAGAT
The DNA here is from genome assembly GCF_003255815.1 of Theropithecus gelada. Lineage (NCBI taxonomy): Eukaryota > Metazoa > Chordata > Mammalia > Primates > Cercopithecidae > Theropithecus > Theropithecus gelada. The sequence goes on from NC_037669.1 coordinate 108,635,199, forward strand.
CTTCAGACACATTCAAGATTTTGTTGGGGTGCATTTCATACTTTTACCATGTACATAGAATGGTTTTCAAGCCTTTTGAGTCTGTTGCCAGGTTTTGCTTCTATTACAATAGAAACTGCTCTGCAGCAGGTAAAGGAGCTACCTGAACTTGGAGCAAATGATTCTGTAGCTAATTGTTATGGAGATAGGTTCAAGTCATGTTCTACTTGAGTAAGGAATCCGAATCACCAAAGGCATATAGGAGGAAAATATGTGGGAGTCTACAGCTGTCTTGCTTGTTGGTACGTGGTGTGCTGTTCATCCTCCACCTTCAAACAAAATCTAATGGTCCTAAGATAAAGCAAGTGCCATGGAGACAAAATCAACCCAAATCTCCAGGACACAGTCCTTAGAGCACAAACTAGATTATGCCTACTTTTATTGTGGTGACTGTTTCTTCACCTCTGAGCACAATTTCAAGTGTTATCTTTGATCTATAAAGCGCTAAGTGGTCTATAGTTTTGTAAAGAGCTTCTTGTTTACCCTAGCAATAATGATGAATTGTTAGCATCTATTTACTGACCTCAAAAGTAAAACTGTGCAAATTTACAGTATTGAAATGACATATGAACATTTTCCAGGAGACTTCAATTTGAGGGCAAAGCCGACACCATCATTGAAGTACATATTTTCTAGAGCTTATGGTGTGTGACATAACGAAACTTGCAATAGGCTTCATGCCCTAATGAAGAGTTCACAATCAAATAAGGTATAGACTTGTGTAAAGTTAAACAGTAATATCAAATACACAAGATCACATAAAACTGAAATAAACATAACTAAATATTCATCAATGTGGAATTAAGTAAATAAATTATGGAACACCCATATAACGGGAGTACTTTGCGCTCCTTAAAAAGAATTACATAGGCCCGGCGTGGTAGCTCACGCCTGTAATCCTAGCACTTTGGGAGGCTGAGGTGGGTGGATTGCCTGAGCTCAGGAGTTTGAAACCAGCCTGGGCAACACAGTGAAAACCCATCTCAACTAAAATACAATAAATTAGCTGGGCATGGCAACATGTGCCTGTAATCCCAGCTACTCAGGAGGCTGAGACAGGAGAATCACTTGAACCTCGGAGGTGGAGGTTGCAGTGAGCCAAGATCGCCCCACTGTACTCCAGACTGGGCAACAGAGCAAGACTCTATCTAAAAAAAAAAAAGAATTATGTAGCTCTGGATATAGTGCTATGTGAAAGGCCTCAAGATATATTTTTCAGATTAAAAAAGGTGTAGGATAATATATATAGAATTAGCTTACTTGTGCAATTTTTGCTTGTTTGTCTTATAAAGTCTATTTCTTGACTGGGCACAGTGGCTCACGCCTGTAATCCCAGCACTTTGGGAGGCCAAGGTGGGCGGATCACCTGAGGTCAGGAATTCGAGACCAGCCTGGCCAACATGGTGAAACCTCGTCTCTACTAAAAATACAAAAAAATTAGCTGGGTGTTGTGGCGGACACCTGTAATTCCAGCTACTCGGGAGGCTGAGGCAGGAGAATGGCTTGAACCTAGGAGGTAAAGGTTGTGATGAGCTGAGATCACACCACTGCACTCTAGCCTGGGCAACAAGAGTGAAACTCCGTCTCAAAAAAAAAAAAAAATGTCTATTTCTATTTCTCTTTCTCTTTCATTTAAAAAATAATTTCGGCCGGGCGCGGTGGCTCAAGCCTGTAATCCCAGCACTTTGGGAGGCCGAGGCGGGTGGATCATGAGGTCAGGAGATCGAGACCATCCTGGCTAACACGGTGAAACCCCGTCTCTACTAAAAAATACAAAAAACTAGCCGGGCGAGGTGGCGGGCGCCTGTAGTCCCAGCTACTCGGGACGCTGAGGCAGGAGAATGGCGTAAACCCGGGAGACGGAGCTTGCAGTGAGCTGAGATCCGGCCACTGCACTCCAGCCTGGGTGACAGAGCGAGACTCCGTCTCAAAAAAAAAAATAATAATAATAATAATAATAATAATTTCAGCCGGGCGCAGTGGCTCACGCCTGTAATCCCAGCACTTTGGGAGGCCGAGGCGGGTGGATGACGAGGTCAGGAGATCGAGACCATCCTGGCTAACATGGTGAAACCCTGTCTCTACTAAAAATACAAAAAATTAGCTGGGTGAGGTGGCGGGCGCCTGTAGTCCCAGCCCAGCCACATGGGAGGCTGAGGCAGGAGAATGGCGTGAACCCGGGAGGCAGAGCTTGCAGTGAGCTGAGATCATGCCACTGCACTCTAGCCTGGGCGACAGAGCGAGACTCCGTATCAAAAAATAAAATAAAATAAAATAATAAATAAATAAATAATTACATATTTTATTATATTTTATTTTTTTGAGACGGAGTCTCACTCTGTCACCCGGGCTGGAGTGCAGTAGTGCGATCTCAGCTCACTGCAACCGAGTGTGAGGTTGCTCACAGCAGCTGTCCGTGTGTATCCAATGTTTAGCTCCCACTTAGGAGAACATGCGATATTTGACTTTCTGTTCCTGTGTTAATTTGTTTAGGAAAATGGCCTCCAACTGCATCCATGTGACTGCAAAGGACATGATTTCATTCTTTTTCATGGCTGTGTAGTATCCTGTGGTGTATATATGCACCACATTTTCTTTTTCCTTCTTTTTTTTTTTTGAGATGGAGTTTCATTCTTGTTGCCAAGGCTGGAGTGCAATGGTGCAACCTCGGCTCACTGCAACCTCCACCTCCTGGGTTCAAGTGATTCTCCTGCCTCAGTCTCGAAAGTAGCTGGGATTACAGGCACATGCCACCACGCCCAGCTAATTTTTGTATTTTTAGTAGAGGTGGGGTTTCACCATGTTGACCAGGCTGGTCTCAAACTCCTGACCTCAGGTGATCTGCCCGCCTCGGCCTCCCAAAGTGCTGGGATTACAGGCATGAACCACCGCACCCGGCCCGCACATTTTCTTGATTCAGCCCTCCATTGATGGGCACCTAGGTTGATTCCATGTCTTTGCTATTGTGAATAATGCTGCAATGAACATATAACTAAAGAACTGTTCTACAAAAACGACACTCATGCACCTTTTTAAAAGAAATAGAGATCTGTAAATATATGTGTGTAGAGTCATGTGTCACTTAACAACAGGATATAGCCTGTTATTATAATGAATATTATAGGCAATTGTAATACAGTGGTAAGTATTTGTGAATCTAAACCTATCTAAACATAGAAAAGGTACAGTAAATACTGTATAAAACGTTTTAAAATGGTACACCTAAACAGGGTGCTTAGCATGAATGGAGGTCTTAGGACCGAAAGTTGCTCTTGGTGAGTCAGTGAGTGAGTGGTAAGTGAATGTGAAGGCCAAAGACATTATTGTACACTATGGTAGACTTTCCAGACACTGTACACTTAGGCTATACTAAATTTATAAAAAATATTTTACTGGGCCTCGTGTAATGGCTTAAGCTGTAATCCCAGCACTTTAGGAGGCCAAGGTGGGCAGATCACTTGAGCCCACGAGTTTGAGACACCAGCCTGGCCAATGTGGTGAAACCTTGTCTCTATTAAAAATGCAAAAATTAGCCAGGTGTGGTGGTGTATGCCTGTCATCCCAGCTACTTGGGAGCCTGAGGCTCAAGAATCACTTGAACCTGGGAGGAGATCAAGGCTACAGTGAGCTGATATCATACCACTTGTGCCACTGCACTCCAGGCTGGGCAACAGAGCAAGACTATGTCAAAAAAAAAAAAAAAAATCTGTCTTCAGTAATAAATTAACCTTAGCTTACTGAAACATTTTACTTTTTAAACTTTTTAATTCTTTTAAACTCTTGGACTCTTTTGTAATAACACTTAGCTTAAACTGTAAACACACTGTACAGCTACACAAAAATAGTTTCTTTATATCCTTATTCTACAAGCATTTTTTTTTATTTATTTATCTTTTACTTTTTAAACTTTTTTTGTTAAAAACTGAGACATAAACACACACATTACCCCAGCCTACACAGGGTCAGGATCATCAATATCACTGTCTTCCTCCTCCACATCTTGTCCCACTGGAAGGTTTTCAAGGGCAGTAATAAGCATTCAGCTGTCACCTCCCATGATAAGAATGTCTTCTTCTGAAGTGTCTTGTAAAGGGCTTGCCTGAGGCTGTTTTACAGTTAACTTAAAAAATAAAATAAACGCACAGTAACAAAACTATTGTATAGAAAATACATATACCAGAACATAGTTGTTTCAATCATTATCAAGTATTATGTACTGTACATAATGGTATTGCTATACTCTTATATGAATGGCAGTATAGTAGGTCTGTTCACACTAGCATCATCACAGACACGTTGAGTAATGCATTGTGCTATGACATTAAGATGGCAACGACGTCACTAGGCAATGGAAAATTTTCAGTTCCATTATAATCTTAAAGGACCACTTTCATATGTGCAGTTCACCGTTGACTGAGATGTCATTATGCAGTATGTGACTGTACTTAGATAAGCATACTATTTTTAAAAAGTATTCAATAAGAAATATGATAGTAGTTACTTTTTAAAGATAGATGGGATAATTATTAGAGATTAGGAATGTGTGAGTGAATAAATAGTTTTTTTAAAAACACCTTTTGCCATATTTTGATTTTTTCATAAATAGATATTATTATTATTATTAATATTATTTTGAGATGGAGTTTTGCTCTTGTTGCCCAGGCTGGAGTGCAATGGCATGATCTTGGCTCACTCTGCTTCCTGGGTTCAAGCGATTCTCCTGTCTCACCCTCCCGAGTAGCTGGGATTACAGGCATGTGCCACCATGCCCAGCTAATTTTGTATTTTTGGTAAAGATAGGGTTTCACCATGTTGGTCAGGTTGGTCTCAAACTCCTGACCTCAGGTGATCTGCCCACATCGACCTCCCAAAGTGCTGGGATTACAGGCGTGAGCCACTGTACCCGGCAATAGATACAATTTTTAAGAGATAAGCCAATTTTTAAAAGGCATACAACAGGTAAACTATTATTGAGGAAAAGGTGGTATATCACTCCTTACCAAATGAGTATTACAGACAGTGAATATCATAGAACTTCAAGGGAGAGACAGATCACTAGGTGAGCTACTAAATAATTACTATCATAATAATAATACTATTTATGAAACTGTAGCATGACCATATTAGACATATTTCTATTTATTGCTATTACCTTTATCATATATACTCAAATTATTCCTACGTCTGTCAGTGGAAGCCTCTTCAAGTTGGCTCCTAAGTCCTGATAGAATCTCAGTAATCTCTGATAGCTACCTTGTTTTCTAATATGACAAGATGTTCCAGGGTCATCTTGTACATTTCCTACTTTAGACCTGGAATTGGACATTTCTTTCCAAAGAGCTCTGGTCTTCCATTTTACTGGGAAATTACATTTAGATACCATGGTATGAGCATGAGTGGTGCTTATTGCTACTGGGTTGATCATTTTTTTCCAGTGAACAGTGAACAGATATAAGATATATAATGATAAAATGCAAGTCTATGTTGATACTATCAATTCAGATTCAGGGTTTTTCTTAACTTCACTGATCTTGAATATTTATCTTTTTTTAACTGAATATTCCAGTTGATACCAACATAATTATACAATAGTCTCAGAGTAGCAAAACCAACACTGCTACTACTAATACAATTATTGAAAACAGTTATAATTATTGAAAATAATTCTCCTTAGAATATATGCCACTAGGCCGGGCGCGGTGGCTCAAGCCTGTAATCCCAGCACTTTGGGAGGCCAAGGCGGGTGGATCACGAGGTCAGGAGATCGAGACCATCCTGGCTAACATGGTGAAACCCCGTCTCTACTAAAAATACAAAAAACTAGCCGGGCGTGGTGGCGGGCGCCTGTAGTCCCAGCTACTCGGAGGCTGAGGCAGGAGAATGGCGTGAACCTGGGAGGCGGAGCTTGCAGTGAGCCGAGATCGCGCCACTGCACTCTAGCCTGGGTGACACAGCGCGAGACCCCGTCTCAAAAAAAAAAAAAAAAAAAAAAAAGAATATATGCCACTAAAAACACATAGACAAATAACTGTGTTGTAAAAGCCATTTGGAATGGTTTTCCTCTGTGAGATAATGCCATTCACAGGCTACACAGTGAGGTTCATTTGTTTCATTTTATTTTGCTTTTTAGGGATTGTATTTAAAAAATTAATTTTGTTTAGTAATTAGGTAGGATGTTAATTTGGTTCCAAAGTCAAATCTATAAAGCAATATATATTTAAAAATTTCTAGCTATTACTTCCCTTGCCTTAAATTTATCTTATGAAGTGCACTTTTCTTGTTTTTATTTTTATTTTTAACCTCCCTCTTAGATGAGTTTTCGCTTGTTTTAATTTTAATACAATCAAATGGATATTATTAGGGTGATATGGTTTGGATTTGTGTCTCTGCCCAAACCTCATGTTGACTTGTAATCCCCAATTTTGGAAGAGGTGGAAGATAATTGGATCATGGGGATGGATTTCCCCCTTGCTGTTCTCATGATATGAGTGAGTTCTCATGGTATATGATTGTTTAAAAGTGTGTATGTAGCACCTTCCCTTTCTCTCTCTTCATCCTGCTCCGACTACATACGACATGTCTACTTCCCCCTCCACCATCATTGTAAGTTTCCTGAGGCCTGCCCAGCCATACTTCCTCTACCGCCTACAGAACCATGAGCCAATTAAACCTCTTCTTTATAAATTACCCAGTCTGAAGTAGTTCTTCATAGCACTGCAAGAAAGAACTACTATATAGGAAAATGGAAGCATTTAACTTAACAGTATAACCTGGATATATTGATCATACCATAGTAGAAGGTAAAGATATCTTTCATTTATTTCCATAGCATCTTTCATAACTTTTTATTTTCTCTTTAGTTAATGGTTCTCTCTTTTCATTTACCTTTTATATTCAGCTTGGTGTATTTTTATAGATACTTATCACCAATTTATCTTCACACACTCTATTGTCTCAATCTTTTCTCAATATATTTAAGCACATCATGGATGCTATCAAATTCATCTTAAATTCATTCTCTTAGAGCCTGCTGCCTGCTGCAATCTGGATGTATAATTCCTGTGACCTGCTGCCCAGCTGTCATCCACCCTTTACAATCTCCCTTCACCATCATCCTTGGAACTTCTTCCTTTTCATTGAGTAAAATCTCCTACTTACTGATTCCTTTGTCACTTTACTTCTTACTTTACTCTCTGATTTTGATAAAACACAGCTAACTTCTTTAGCTTGATACTATGATGAGGTTCATAACTCTTATTCATATTGCTTCATCTACCATCAACCAAAGATGGGGATATCACTGGAGCGCCATTACTTGTCATTACCCATTGTGTCCCATGATGTCCTTTATGATGATGGCTATTAAATCATGTAATGTATACAGTACGTTTAAGAGCTTAGTTAACCTTTGGTGACAACCAGATTCGATGAGGCCCTCAATGTAGAGTATATGTCAGAGGTGGATACTTCTTAGCATATTAAAGGCTAATTCCTAGGACATTCAGGGACTAAATTTTAAGAACAAAGTTATTTTATCAGAACAGATTCTGGGGTTTTTTCCCTTTTTTTTTTTTTTTTTTTGGAGACAGAGTCTTACATTGTCACTTGGGCTGGAGTATAACGGCGCGATCTTGGCTCACTGCAACTTCCACCTCCCAGGTTCAAGCAATTCGCCTGCCTCAGCCTCCTGAGTAGCTGGGATTACAGGGGCCCACCACCAATTAGCCTGGCTAATTTTTTTTGTATTTTTAGTAGAGACGGGGTTTCACTATGTTGGCCAGGCTGGTCTTGAACTCCTGACCTCATGATCCGCCCACCTCGGCCTAAAAAGTGCTGGGATTACAGGCGTGGGCCACCACGCCCAGACTTCCCCTTATTTTTAAATTCAGTAGGGAAGCATTAAAGGTCAATTCAGAGGTCATTAAAATTGTATTTTTAAATAACAAGAAATATTAGTATCTAATTCTGTGGTTGTTTTCAAGATTATTTCTTTGAAATTTAAATGGAACTTCCTTTATGCTTACTCACGCTCACACACACACAAACAAGTGCACACACAGGTGTGAGAAGCCCAGTCACTCCAGGATTAGCTGTTCCTCAGAAAGCTCAGTAATGGTCTGAAATCTGAAGCCCCACTTGAACTTTTCTACTAATTCAGTAATTACTGCTGTGCCTGAAATTGGCCCCTTTCCTGCAATTACTCAACATGCACTTTCAGTAAAAGAGGTTAACACCTGAATTTAGATTCTAATTAGCATGTACGGTAGAATTTTTTGTTTAAAGCTTATTAAAATGGGGACTTTTCCCAGCATAAGATTTCACTAGTCTATGGAGGCAAACACATGTTTTATAGATCAATCTGTTTCCAGTTATCTTAAAAGCAACAAAAGTCGGAGGTGAAACCAAGATCAGCGTATCACCATTTAAGACACTAACCTCAGAATAAATCAAATTCAGTCAATAAATGAAGTTGTCAGGCTGGCCACTGTCAATACAAGGACCACTGTTTCCAAATCTGCATTTAAATAAATGATTTATCTCAAAAAGATAAAGATACCAATAACTCAAGATAAAAGCAAATTAATAGTGGTATTGGCTTTCAGGGCTATCTCCAGTTCCTTCCCCCAGTTTTCCTAATTACTAATATTTAAAAATTGCAACACCAAAAACTCAGAATTACATGGGGACAGAAGGTCTTCAATTTCTCAGGCAACAATTAATTTGAGTTTAACTTCAACCACAGGTGTGTCTTCAAGTTACCAATGTATCCTCTGCCACATCCCTAAGAAGCAGTTGTCCAGTTATTTCTTGGGCACCTCCAGCAATGGGAATCTTACTACCTCCTAAAGCAGCTCATTTTATTACCAGACACACCGGAAACGACGGCTCTATAATTTATAGATTATAAACACATGAATTCAGGGGCATTCTCATCATTCAGTTGACTCACACTGTTTTCAGTGCTATACTGTTTATTTCTTTCCCATCTTGCACTTATGCAATTGACTTTTTTGAATCTAAGTTCAAGAACTTAGATTTGTCTCTTCTGAATTTTCCTCTACTTCAGCTTAACGCCTGTTCAGCCAATCAAGATAATTTGTGTTGACTGTGCTCTCTGGTTTCTTGTCATCTACAAATATAATAAGCATCCTATCCTTTGTTTCCGTTCAAGGACAAACTTGATATATAAGGTCTCCCAGTTTCTAACTTGACTCAGCCAACACTTCAATACAGAAGTGAAACCCTTGTGACTTCCTCGTTGGCTAGTCTGAGAATCATGTTATATTCACCGGCAAATCAAGAAAAATAACTTGAAACAATACTTGTGTCTTCAAAAACAAGGGCAAAAAGATCAAGGAGTGGGAAGTGGTAAAATCACTTGTATTAGTTTGCTAGGAACTGCTATAACAAAGTACCACAGACTAGGTGGCTTAAACAACAGACGTTTATTTTCTTACTATTCTGGGGGCTAGAAGAATGAGATCATGGTGTCGGTACTTGGTTTCTTCTGAGGTCTGCCTCTCATTGGCTTGTAAATGACTGTGTTCTCCCCATGTCTTTACATGGTCTTCCCCCTGTGCTTCTCTGTGTCTTAATCTCTTCTCTTCTTAAAAGGGCACAAGCCATATTAAACTAGAGCCCACCCTAATAAATTCATTTCAACTTAATTACCTCTTTAAAGGCCCTATCTCCAAACAAAGTCACATTCTGAGGTGCTGGGGGCTAGGACTTTAACATACAAATTTGAGGGGAATACAAATCAGCCACAACATCACTCAGGGGACATTTTCTATGTTCTCAGCCATAGATTGCATATACCCCCTTAATACCAGTTTCTCTAAATGTTCGTGTTTTATCTCACTAAATGTGTTATCTTATTAACTTAATGCACATTTATCTTTACTTTTTTTTTTTTTTTTTGAGACAGAGTCTTGCTCTGTTGCCCAGGCTGGAGTGAAATGGCACAATCTCAGCTCACTACAACCTCCGCCTCCTGGATCCAAGAGATTCTCATGCCTCAGGCTCCCCAGTAGCTGGGATTACAGGCATGCGCCACCACACCTGGCTAATTTTTGTATTTTTAGTAGAGACGGGATTTCGCCATGTTGGCCAGGCTGGTCTCAAACTCCTGGCCTCAAGTGATCACCCCACCTAGGCTCCCAAAATGCTGGGATTACAGGTGTGAACCACTGCACCCAGCCTATTTTCATATAGACCCTATTTTTAGGGCCTTATGTCTACATTTCAGAATGTGCCTTCAAACGGGTTGAGGTCTAAATATGAACCACAGTGTCTAAGCTTTTTAAATGCCGCTGCCATTTCATGAAAAGTGCCCTTTGCTGATGGGCTCATTTGCCGTAATAAATCATACCATAATAGAAGCTATAGAGTGCATAAATATGTAAATATGCGTACATTTCTAAAGTTACAGCATATTGCTTATATTCCTGCCACTATATCCAGTTTCTCTTTGAAAGAATACAATATGAATGTATAGATAGCCTCAGTTACCTAGAAGTAGGTGTAATTAAGGAAATTTGGTTATTTGACCTCCAGGGAGGTCAATTACATGCCGGAGACTTTGACCCAAATATTCATATCCTCCAGTGTGTTTCATTACAATGGAGCCCTATTTTTGTACGAAGAAAACTCGAGACCCACAGAAGTAAGACTGTAAGAGCATGTTAGAAAAATGGCTGTTGCTGGGCATGGTGGCTCACGCCTGTAATCCTAGCACTTGGGAGGCCGAGGCAGGTGGATCAACTGAGGTCAGGAGTTCAAGACCAGCCTGACCAACATGGTGAAATCTGTCTCTACTAAAAATACAAAATTAGCCATATGTAGTGGCACATGCCTGTAATCCCAGCTATTTGGGAGGCAGAGGCAGGAGAATCACTTGAACCCCAGAGGCAGAGGTTGCAGTGAGCTGAGATTGTGCCATTGTACTCCAGTGGGGCAACAAGAGCGAAATTCCATCTCCAAAAAAAAAGAAAAAAAGAAAAAGAAAAAGAAAAAAGAAAAATGGATGTTAGTCACATTTCATTTTCCTATGTCCACATTCCACTTTCCTGCATTCTAAAATTCCTAGGGCCAGGCGCGGTGGCTCAAGCCTGTAATCCCAGCACTTTGGGAGGCTGAGACCGGTGGATCACGAGGTCAGGAGATCGAGACCATCCTGGCTAACACAGTGAAACCCCGTCTCTACTAAAAATACAAAAAATTAGCCGGGCGCAGTGGCGGGCGCCTGTAGTCCCAGCTACTTGGGAGGCTGAGGCAGGAGAATGGCGTGAACCCGGGAGGCGGAGCTTGCAGTGAGCCGAGATCCAGTCACTCCACTCCAGCCTGGGCGACAGAGCGAGACTCTGTCTCAAAAAATAATAGTAATAAAAAATAAAAAAATAAAATAAAATTCCTAGAAACTAAAATCATGGCCGGGCACAGTAGCTCATGCCTGTAATCCCAGCACTTTGGGAGACTGAGGAGGGTGGATCACCTGAGGTGAGGAGTTTGAGACCAGCCTGGCCCACATGGTGAAACCCCATCTCCTCTAAAAATACAAAAATTAGCCAGGTGCGGTGGCTTATGCCTGTAATCCCAGGTACTCAGGAGGCTGAGGCAGGAGAATCACTTGAACCCAGGAGGTGGAGGTTGCAGTGAGCCAAAATTGAGCCACTGCACTCCAGCCTGGGTGACAGAGTGAGACTCCATCTAAAAAAAAAAAAGAAAGAAAGAAAGAAAAGAAAAGAAACTAAAAATCATTAGCAAAGAGTAGGTACTGTGTAAATTTGTGAATGAATAAAGTGGTTTAAAAAATAAAAACTCATATAATTCTTTTTTGACCACACTATAAACTATAATATTCCTTTAGAGTCACTGTTTGCCTGCAAGCACTATTCAAAAACTCTTATCATCATGCAAAATTACTTCAGTTATACCATATAATCAAGATAATAATATATTATATAGAGCAAAATTTGGATTGAAGACAGCCATGAAGCTTAAGAATTATCTTGACTCCTAAACTAGCCAGCTCCTTTAATAAGTAACTAATTAAGGATGTTTGTTCTCCCCTAACCCTAATATGCCCAGTTACTCCATCCAACTTCCAAAAGGGCTGGGCATCTATGAGGTCAAGACATATGTAATCCAAGTATGCATAGCAGTTAATACATCAGTAAAGAGGGAAGAAAAAGGCTCACGTGAAAAATAACATAAAGGGGCTGGACACAATGGCTCATGCCTGTAATTCCAGCACTTTGGAGGCCAAGGCAAGTGGATCACTTAAGGTCAGGAGTTCAAGACCAGCCTGGCCAACATGGTGAAATCCTGTCCCTAAAAAAAAAAAATAGCTGTGTGTGGTGGCCCACGTCTATAATCCCACCTACTTGGGAGGCTGAGGCAGGAGAATCACTTGAACCCAGGAGGCAGAGGTTGTAGTAAACCGAGATCACGCCATTGCACTCCAGCCTGGGTGATGGAGCAAGACTACATCCTATATATATATAGGATATATATATAGCATAAAGGATGCCATATTATTTCTAACAGCACCCATTTATTCTATACAATAAGAAAACTTTTTACAGCACACTCCCTTTCTAGGTCCTGGAAAACAAGAGAATTAAAGTGAGATAAAATAAGTCCGTTTAAAAAATATTTTGCTGTTTTTTTCCTCCAATAGTAGAACAGAAATTTTATCAAAATGTTCAATTAATCTCAACCTCATACGGTAACAAGGTGATTAAGGGCACAGCCTGTGTAGCCAAGCCACCCACATAAAACCCTGGTTCCTCTACTTGCTGACTAAAAAGAACTATGGGAATGTTCCTTAAGCCTCACCAGCCTTACTGTCTTACTTACAGGAGAGATAATATTAGTAACTACCACACAAGACTGTTCAGGAAAATTAAATGAGATAGGCTGTTAGACAATACTTAGCATAAAGCAAGCACTCTATATCTTAGCCATTATTATTTTTTGTTAATAGCATTAATACTCACAAAAACCTATGGTGTGGCTTTGTTATCTCTAATTACACACACACACACACACACACAAGACTTGCCCAAGGTCGGACTGTTATTACATGACAGAATTGAGATTTTTTCTAACTCCTGCTTTTTCTGTACCTACTGCTATAAATGTAATCTTATGTGGAAACTGCTTGTTTCCCAATGGCCAAGGGCACATAGCAGTGGGGAATTGGAATGTTCTTTAGAGAATTCTGTCATTATGCAGTTCTTTTCTCATACTAATGAATGTGGCAAATTCAGGCATAATTTGGGCAGACACCTGAAGTGAGGACAGAAGAGGTATCAAGGGGGAAGTGAAGGCATTAGGCAGTTCCTGAAATCCACACATCAGTGGCACTGTGATTTTGAACCATCTGTTCGCAAACAGCAGGATGCCAGCCAGTGACAGGTTAGGTTAGGGCAACCGTCTTTGAGGGCAGAGGCCTTGTCTTCTCCAACTTTGTGACATGCCCAATAGAGCATAATAAATACTCAATAATAACTGTTTGCTAGACTGAGTTGTCTTGAACTAAATTGAATTGGCCAGCCATCCTTACTGGTCTTGCTTGAGAATCATAAAAGGCCCCACCCCTGCTTACATTCACACATGCCAAAGTAACTCCTTCATTTATTTACTCATCAGATATTGAGTGCTTTCCATGGGAATACTAGACAATAAACAAAACAAGCAAGGTCCTGCTATCATAGAGTTTAGTGTCCGATGATGGAGGAGATGGATAATTAACCAAGTAGTTACATGCAGTCTGATGAGTGCTTGGCTAGAAGTGGGAGGTGCCACCGATATAAAAAGGAAGTGGGGGGTGGGATGTCACAGGGTATGGGTCCATAGTGATGAGGTTGGAGGGCTAAGCAGGACCTTGCAGGCCTTAGTAAGGATTTTGGTTTTTAGCAAGTGTAATGGAAGCTTTTAAATGTTTTTAAGCTGAAAAGTGACGTGTTCTGATTTGCATTTGGAAAGGTCAGTCAGGTCCCATTATGGAGGATGGACTTGACAAATGCAGTCTGAAATGGGAAGATCATGCTGCAACAGCAGTCTAGACAAGAGGTGATGATGGCATAGGTTAGGGAAAGGAGAAAAGCAGAAAGTTTATCCAAAAGCTCCTCCAGCTGAAAAACAACTTCAGCAAAGTTGTAGGACACAAAATCAATGTACAAAAATCACTAGCATTTGTATATACCAACAAAAACCAGACCGAGAGCCAAATCAGGAATGCAATCCCATTCACGATTGCCACAAAAATAAAAATAAAACACCTAGGAATATAGCAAACCAGGGAGGTGAAAAATCTCTACAATGAGAATTACAAAACACTGCTCAAAGAAATCAGAGATGAAGAAAATGAATGGAAAACCATCCCATGCTCAATGCCATTAAAATCACCAAACTGCCCAAAGCAATTTATAGATTGAATGCTAATCCCATCAAACTACCAATAACATTCTTCACAAAACTAGAAAAAGCTATTTTTAAATTCATATAAAACCAAAAACAGCCTGAATAGCCAAGGCAATCCAAAACAAAAAGAACAAAGCTGGAGGCATCACACCATCTGACTTCAAACTATACTACAGGACTACAATAACTAAAACAGCATGATATTGGTACCAAAACAGGCACACAGACCAATGGAATACAATAGAGAGCCCAGAAATAAAGCTGCACACCTACAACTATCTGATCTTCAACAAAGCTGACAAAAACAGGCAATAGGGAAAGGACTCCCAGTTAAATAAATGGTGCTGGGATAACTGGCCAGCCATATGCAGAAGGTTAAAATTGGACTCCTTTCTTACACCATATACAAAAATCAACACAAGATGGATTAAATACTTAAATGTAAACCCCAAAACTATAAAAACCCTGGAAGACAACCAAAGCAATACCGTTCTGGACATAGGAACGGGCAAAGATTTCATGACAAAGACACCAAAAGCAATTGCAACAAAAGGAAAAAAATTGACAAACGGGAACTAATTAAACTTAAGAGCTTCTACACAACAAAAGAAAGTATCAACAGAGTAAACAGACAACCTACAGAATGGGAGATAATATCTGCAAACTATGCATCTGACAAAGGTCTAAACCAACATCTATAAAGTACGTAAACAAATTTAACAAGAAAAAAATGAAATTTCTTGTTTAAATTTAATAAACTTAAAAAAAAAAAAAACCCTATAGAAAAAGTTGTCAGGGGACATGAACAGACTTTTCAAAAGAAGACATACATATGGCTAACCAGCCTATGAAAAAATGCTTAATATTACTGATCACTAGAGAAGTACAAATAAAAACAACAATGAGATACCATCTCACACCAGTCAGAATGGCTATTATTAAAAAGTCAAGGCCGGGCTCAGTAGCTCACGTCTGTAATCCCAGCACTGTGGGAGGCCAAGGCCGCCAGATCACCTGAGGTCGGGAGTTCAAGACCAGCCTGACCAACATGGAGAAACCCCATCTCTACTAAAAAAAATAAATAAATACAAAAATTAGCCAGGCATGGTGGCACATGTCTGTAATCCCAACTACTCGGGAGGCTGAGGCAGGAGAATTGCTTGAACCTGGGAAGTGGAGGTTGCAATGAGCCAAGATTGTGCCATTGCACTCCAGCCTGGGCAACAAGTGTGAAACTCCATCTCAAAAAAATAAATAAATAAATAATAAAATAAAATAAAATAAAATAAATAAAAATAAAAAGTCAAAACAACAGATGCTGGCAAGGTTGTGGAGAAAAGGAAACTCTTATGCACTGTTGATGGGAGTGTAAATTAGTTCAACCATCGAGGAAAGCAGTGTGGCAATTCCTCAAAGAGCTAAAAACAGAACTATCATTTCACCTAGCAATCCCATTGCTGGGTATACACCCATAGGAATATACATCATTCTACCATAAAGAAACAGGCACTCGCATGTTCACTGCAGCACTATTCACAATAGCAAAGACGTGGAATCAATCTAAATGTTCACTAATGACAGATTGGATAAAGAAAATATGGTACATGTACAACAGGGAATACTATTCATCCATAAAAAAGAATGAGATCATGTCTTTTGCAGGAACATGAATGGAGCTGGAGGCCATTATCCTTAGCAAACTAATGCAGAATCAGAAAACCAAATACTACATGTTCTCCCTAACAAGTAGAAGCTAAATGATGAGAACACATGGACAGAAAGAGGGGAACAACACACACTGGGGCCTATTTGAGGATGGGGGCTGGGAGGAGAGAGGATCAGAAAAAAATAACCATTGTGTTCTAGGCTTAGTACCGGGGTGATGAAATTATCTGTACAACAAACTCCCATGACATGAGTCTACCTATAGAACAAACCTGTGCATGTACCCTGAACTGAAAACAAAAGTTAAAAAATAGAAAAGTAAAAAGCTTGAAGACAAATTTCAAAAATGGAGATAGGATGTCAAAGTTGAGAGTGAGAACAGTGAAAGAAGGACTGAGATTTCCAGCTTGGGAAACTAGGTTGCTGTGGTTCCATTTATTGAAATGTAAGGAGAAGACAGTCCAGTTTTGAATATGCTGATTTTGTAGATTCCATGGGACCTCCCAGTTAGCAATATCCAGTTAGCAGTTGCATATAAGCGTCCCAGGAGTGGAGAGCAAGATATTGGAGTTGTCAGCATATATGTGATCATTGATAGTATGAGACCAAAGTGAAACTCAGAAGTGAATAAAGGGGGGGAAATTGAAGAACACTATTATTTAAAGGAGTGGACTCCAAATTTTCATGCACATCTGAATCATGAAGTAAATTGTTTAAAATACATATACCTAGCACCATCTTCTGAGTTTCTAATTTATAAAATCAGGCCTAATGCCCAGGAGGCTGTACTTTGAACAAATTCCCTGGAGGATTCTGATGCAGATGTGCTGTGGACCATACTTTTATAAGCATGGATTTTAGAAATGGACAAGGAAGAGAAGCATATAATGAAATCTATTAAGAAGGTTCAGCTAGAGTGGAAAGAGAAGAACTAGAAATATGGGGTTCTGGAGTCAAAGAAGACAGCTTCAACAAAGGAAGATGTGGTCAGTCATGCTACTGGCCCCACAAGCCTTCCTGCCATTGGTCACCCATAAATGTTACAGGACGCTGCAGGTTCCTGTTGAAATGTAAATGTGCTGCCTGAAATGAGTCGTACATTTTTGACCATTCCAGATCCACAGTTGTTTGTCCAAAACCTTTGGAACCATTTGTGTTTCAGAATTCAGAATTTGAGGGATGTTAGAAAGCTGTTTATGCCTTATATTACTTAAACATCCAGTGGGGTCTTAGACAGCATTTAGTTATCAAATGCAATAATATTTCAGGAGCAAGTGTATACATAGCCACATTAAGTGACATAAATAAGGAAAAGAGCTTCATATCAGTTTAAGCCACATTGATGACAAATGAACCTATTTTAGATCAAGCTTTATCTAAGCTGAGTTAAAAAAAAAATAGAAAAAAGTTTTCAGAGCTTTATAGGTTTCAAAATTGCAGATAAAGGATTATGGATCTCTACCACCTGGTCATGCCTTACTATAAATGTGTTTATCAGACTGCAGTGAATTTTGCAATAATACTTGCTTTGAAAAACACAAACGTATTCCAACATAATTGATACATTAGGGAACAATGGAGCATAACTTGAATTTCACATTTGTCTATGCACAATTTTGCGAGCAAAATATGCTAGATGAACTTAGAAAACTGCATCCAACTGAACCAAGATGGATAAAAATACAAAAAAAAAAAAAATGCACACATGCCTCAAACATCTACCAGCTACTTTAATAAACCACATACATCATGCTGCAAGATTGAGTTTTGCTATTCTTTTGGACTTCTGAGCTTTTCTGTATAAACAAACACTAATTCAACATCCCAAACCTGTCTATACATCCTGGTTCAAAATGCCAAGCAGTGTATGCTTAAACAAAAGCACCATCTATATGCACAGATCTTAAATGGAAATCACCAAATCCTGCAGAAGTGGATCCTTTTAGTGCTAATATTGGCTGCCTTTTAAGCATCCCTACAATTTCCAAAGCTTTCAGCTATCCAGAAAAGCTGTGAGTGCAAATGAGAAAGCTACAAAAAAATTATTTTCAGTTGTCTTACAGAAGTTAATTGAAGAAGAAGACTGTTCATGGGATCAAATTTTAAATTTTGATGAAAAAGGTATCTATTCCAAACAAATGCTTGGGATCTACTTTTTATTTATTTATTTATTTATTTATTTTGAGACAGAGTCTTGCTCTGTCGCCCAGGCTGGAGTGCAGTGGCGCAATCTCGGCTCACTGCAAGCTCCACCTCCCAGGTTCACGCCGTTCTCCGGCCTCAGCCTCCCTAGTAGCTGGGACTACAGGCGCCCGCCACCATGCCCAGCTAATTTTTTGTATTTTTAGTAGAGATGGGATTTCACCGTGTTAGCCAGGATGGTCTAGATCTCCTGACCTTGTGATCCGTCCGCCTTGGCATCCCAAAGTGCTGGATTACAGGCGTGAGCCACCACACCCAGCCGAAGGGATCTACATCTTAAAGACAGAAAAACATGTCCGAAGATTGAAGACTGAAAGATCACTTAACTGTGATGTTTGGTTCCAGTACCGAATGGAGGACAGTAAGCTACATCCATTCACATCTGGTGTTATGACTTCCCGTTGATTTCAGATAACCTTCATTCTACCACTGTGCAGTGACTCATAAGGTACAACCCTTCCAATGCCCACTTCATAAGTAAACAACAGCTTTTTCTCAAGAGTTAGTGCCATATTTATTGTACTATTTATGTCTTGCTTGCCCATTTAACGTGGGTACAACTGTGCTACCACTTTTGTTAGCTTTCTCTTATTTCATGCGTCACCGACAAAGTATTTTTGAGTGTTTTCCCCAATCTCATTTTTGCCATAGTAACCATGGCATTTATTGTATAGTTGTGCATATGTCATGTTGCCACAAAACTGACTGTTCCTGTAGCATTCAACAAGATCTTAAAGGAATGAAAAAATATAGAACAGAAAAATGTTAATGAGTAGGAGAGAAAAAATGATCTTAAAGGTCAACTGTGATATCCCTACTCCTACCCAAAATGTGTGTGATGTATTTTGTGTATAACAGAAGTAGAATGTACAGAAATGCTAAGATTCACTCTGAGGGATGGATAAAAGTAACCCATTTTCTTTATTTTTTATTGAATATCCAAATTTTCTATAATTGACATCTGCAATCTTCATAATCACAAATACATACATAAATTGTTGACTTTCGTTGCTTGTTTTACTGTTTCTTACATCTTTTATAATCTGGATCCCAACCAAGCAATCCAGGCTCAAGCAGGAAAGGACAATCGAGGTGCTCCCACTGGAAGTTACTGGGAGTCTGGCCTTGGGGTAAGGGTGAGACTGGAAGTTCATCTGGAAACCAAGCTTTCCCTTCTTCACAGTTTTGCCTTGGGCCAGCCCTGCCCAAATGCTTTACCCTCAAACTTACACAGGCTCCCATAGTACTAGTTTCAGGTCCTCTTCCCATGTGGATGAGAGTTGGCCAGACTTCCTTTCTAGATCTACTAGAATCACTAAAAGGGTATTGTGTACCTAAAAACCAAATACCAGTCTCCAGGTCTTAGATCCTATCCTCTTTCTTAGAAAATCCAGCCTTAATCCAGTTCGCATTTTTCCCCAAAAGCAGCTTATTCACTAATGGACCAGTCAGATTCCTCTCCTTGTTCATTTGTTCACACAAAAAAAGCTGCCCGGGAGACCACCTGTATCGGAAGGGCCGCTGATTAAAGGGTTGTTTTTTCTGAACACAGATTTTCAGGATAATGCTCAGGATTTTGAACATGTCAAGGTCTCACTTTTCCATATAACAACATGTGGCCTCCACAGGTAGTCCCCTTGTTCTATTTGTAAATCTCATCGAACAGAGAACAGAAATAAAATATGTATTAGTTTCTAAAGCTATGAAGTTTCACTTCCTCCTCCTCCACCTGACACACAAAGACCAAAACTTTTCACCCATTACCTAGAATTTGCCCATATGGAAATCTGTGTTGAGCCCAAGTGTAAAGTAATTATTCAGACATTAACTCCCATGATGTTAAAAGGAATTTGATCAAGTAAGGAACTACTAAATCAAGGTGCAAAGATTAAAAATATTTGATGTAGTTAATTTACAAACCAGAGTGGTTTCTGCAAAAGAACTAAAGGCTCTCTTCTCAGAAAGAATAAACTTTTAAAATTGCTGAATAATATTCAAGAGACACCATGTGCTTTTACTTGGTAATGTTTTTGTTTTTTATTGTTGTTGTGTGTGTGTTTTGTTTGTTTGTTTGTTTGTTTGTTTTTTGAGACGGAGTCTAACTCTGTTGCCCAGGCTGGAGTGCAATGGTGCAATCTTGGCTCACTGCAACCTCCACCTCCTGGGTTCAAATGATTCACCACCTCAGCCTCCTGGATAATGTTTTATTTTGCCTCTTTTTACTACCCTGTCAATTTTGAGAGAGGAGCTGTAAATAATAAGCTATTTTATAATATAAATGACTATGAATATGAAAGTCTTCCCATTAAAAAAAAAAAAAGTCTGCTTTAAATTTAAAAATTCTTGTACCAGCTTCTTTACCTGGAATGATGCAAAAACTGAATTAAATACTTAGCCTATTACCACAGGCCATGTCCACATTATAGCAAGCCAATTTTTCTGCTAAAATTAGTCACAGCACTTGAAAAGTAAATATTGCTTTCTTTAAATGGGAAGAAAGTCTGCCCAAGAAAGTATATGAAAATGTTTGTTTCATGACAATGAGTTCTATGTTTCTAAGGAGGACTTTGAGGAAAAGCCTTGTATCGTTAGATTTGAGAACTCATAGGCAGGTACACATAATCCTAATTAGGGGTTGGGGAGAGTGTGGAAGGTGGAGGAAGAAAAGTTAAGAGATTCATGATGTTGTAGATACATGCATGGTGCGCTTAGAAACTTCATCCTCTGTTTTCATATACTCTTCTTTTTCATATTCTTATTTATTTAGCATGTAGCATGACACATTTAAGAAAGTTAAGTTACTTACATTTCTTGGTCTGGTCTGTAAAGGTCACTGGATTATTGTGTTTTGATTATATTAGTTATTTCTTTCAGACAACTTGCATGGCTAATCTGATTTTTCACTGATGACCTATTTGGGTGTTTTTTTGTTTGTTTGTTTGTTTTGGTTTTGTTTTTGTTTTTTTTGAGATGGAGTCTCACTCTGTCACCAGACTAGAATTCAATGGCGCGATCTCGGCTCACTGCAACCTCCACCTCCCGGGTTCAAGTGATTCTCCTGCCTCAGCCTCCTGAGTAGCTGGGATTACAAGCACATGCCACCATGCCTGGCTAATTTTTGTATTTTTGGTAGAGACAGGGTTTCCCATGTTGGTCAGACTAGTTTCGAACTCCTGACCTTGTGATCTGCCCACCTTGGCCTCCCAAAGCACTGGGATTACAAGCGTGAGCCACAGCGCCCAGCCCTGTTGGTTGTTTTTTTGTTTTTTATTTTTTGTTTTCCCATTGGAGCAGCAAATCTGAGCATACTTAGGCTCAGAGTAGCTAACCCTGACTGTCCCTCAATGTCCCCAAGGCTATCACTGGCACTTAGGAAGAATAGGAATATTCAAATCAAAGCAAAGAACTTCTAGACGTCTGGGAAAAGCTGAGACCAGCCCTGATGAGCTTTTGCTCATCTTTGTCCCAGTACTGGTGGGATGACTCAGTAGTAATAAGATGATTCACTATTGTCTCATAAGCAATTGTAATAGCACCCCTGTGTGTGTGGTTAAAAATATATATATATATTTTTGAGATGGGGTCTCACTCTGTTGCCCAGGCTGGAGTGCAGTGGCATGATCATGGCTCACTGCATCCTCAAACTCCTGGCCTCAAGCAATCCTCCCGCCTTGGTTACCCAATAAAAAATATTTCAAGTGGGCCTGGACTCTATATTAATATAAGGTAAGCTCAGTTCTTAAGCCTCTTCTCATTTCTAAAAGGTATTCTGAAGTACATCTGATATGGCCTTTCTATCATAAAAAGCTGGAACAGCATGAGCACCTACTGGAATAGAGCCAGACATGAAGAGAGTAGGCAAGAAAAAAATGATAGCAAGGCTCTATTGAGTTCCTTTTATGTGCTCCTACGCCTACCATGTGCTCTGTTCTACAGATGAGGGAACTAGGGCCCAGAAATGCCCATCCTGCCCAATGTCACATCACCATAAACTACAGTATTCAAGGTGAGGTCAGTCAGCTCCAAAGTGTTTCCACTGCTTTGGTAGGTAGCTTTACAGAAATGCACCTTCACAACTCTAAATGAAGAGTTATTTACAACCCAAGCTTCTTCACTCTCTAGAAGGCAATTATAAAAACAGTACTGTATTTTGGGGTCTGGACTCTAGGTGCAGATAACCTGCCACTTATTGATGTGTGATCTGGGGCAAGTCACAGGAAATCTCTAAGCCTCAGTTTCTTTGTTTCCTTCCTTCCCTTCCCTTCCCTTCCTTTCCTTCCTTCCTTCCCTTCCTTCCCTTCCTTCCCTCCTTCCTTCCTTCTTTCCTTCCCTCCTTCCTCCCTCCCTCCCTCTCTTTCCTTCCTTCCTTTCTTTCCTTTCTTTCTCCTTCCTTCCTTCCTTCCTTTCTTTCTTTCTTTCTTTCTTTCTTTCTTTCTCTTTCTTTCTTTCTTTCTTTCTTTCTTTCTTTCTTTCTTTCTTTCTTTCTTTCTTTCTTTCTTTCTTTCCTTCCTTCCTTCTTTCTTTCCTTCCTTCTTTCTTTCTCTTTCTTTTTCTTTCTCCTTCCTTCCTTCTTTCTTTCTTCCTCTTTCTCTCTTTCTTTTTCTTTCTCTCTTTCTTTCTTTTTCTTTCTCTCTTTCTTTCTTTTATTTTTTTTGTAGAGATAAGGTCTCATCATGTCACTTATGGTCTTGAACTCTTGGGCTCAAGCAGTCCTCCTGCCTCGACCTCCTAAAGTGCTGGGATCACAGGCGTGAGCCACTGTACTTGGCCTGGGCTTACATTTTTAAAAATATAGATCTTGACACTGTTTCTGTCAAAGGGTGGTTATGAAAGTTAAATGTAGTAATGTGCAGAAAAGTTCTCGTTCTTATAAGTATTCAGTAAAGGGCTGCTATTATTAACTATGATTATTATTAAGTGACTTCAGAGATGGTGGTCCTGTGGCTTTTTACCACATGATTGCAAAAAGCTAACTTCTTTCTCCCTGTCTTTCTCTCTGTCTCCCTCCCTTCCTCCTCCTCCTTCTCCCCCTCTTTCTAATTTTCTTTTATATTTTTATCAGTCTTTTCTTCCTCTGAAGCTTCATGTTTAATATTTTATTATAGAAAAGTTTAAACATATATAAAAAATAGAATTAAAACTCTCAAATACCTATCACCCAGCTTTAGCAACTTTCAACTTGCAGCTAGTCTTCTGAAGTTTAACTCTAAATAAGAAAAATAAAGTCTCTTTTTTTTCTTCAATTTAATTATTTTATAGGATCCTTTGAGTTTCTCTTATTAAAATCTCTAATATCCAAGAAATAAGTTTTAAATGTATAAAGACTGCTCACAGTTTACTTCCCTTTGGCTGATCTATTTTTTAAAAAGTACGTCATTTTTTCCAATATCATGGTTTAAAGTAATACAAGCTGCAAAAATTTTATGATCAAGAGATATATGATCCATCAAACGCTCAAACTAAGCATGGAATCAGGCAAGTATATTAATTGAGTAGGGCCTGAGATCTGTAAAAAGTTTACAAATCCTCTAAAAAGTTTTTTCCTGAACCTAGTCCAAGAGTTGGATTTTAAACAAAATACAAAGAAAATCAGTTAAACCGAGCTTTGTTGCTCAGTTAGAAGAATTCCCCACAGCTCTATCAATGAAAATTGGGGCCTTTGTCTTCAAATGTGGGCCTCCAAAGTCTAGGTTGTTGGTGCAGAACCACTGAAATTATTGCAAACCACATCTCATGAACTCTGAAAATGATTTCTTAGTAATGGCAAAGTAATTATGTGATTACTAGACTCTCTTCATGTGCCATTAGTCATAGGAAGCTGGAAAATATGCCTATTTTCACTGCAAATTGCTCATTTTGAATTCTGCCTTAAAAATGTATATTCTCATCTGTAGGTCCGAAATGAAAAATCCAGGCCAAATTTTCAATTAAAACTTCCAAACAGCCCTCCTTAGGCAGGCCAGTGAATAGTCTGTGATGACTCGGCGAACTTTTCTAAATAGGAGACAGTAATAAAAGACTGGAGACTTCTACATATTTTCTCCCTTCCCTTCAAATGCTTTAGGGGAATTAAAATCACAACCACTTTTATTCCCCTAACTCAGAAAATACAGCATAACTATTTTTTCCCCTGACAAATCCATGGTACACCAAGGTTTTGGCTCTACTTAGTTGATAATGACAAACGGACTCATTTTCAAATCCAGATGTACATGTTAATCCTCCCAAAGCTTCTATTGCTCTGAGAATCAGGAAGACTATAGCAGAGTTAGGAGCGGGATGGAGGAGAGTTTACCTACATCAGAAGGAAAAGAACTCACTCACATGTGGTGTCAAGAAAAGAAATAGGACCCCTTTACTAAAAAAGAGGAGAGTAGAATACGGCTGTATGAGAAGCAAGGAAAAAATGATGAGATCCATAACTTGCTAGATCAAAAACTCCTTGGGGCACAAACCACGTCCCATTCATTTTTGTAACCACAGTACTTGGCACACAGTAGGAACGCAATGAATGTTTGGTAAATTCAATTGAAATGAGAAGAAACATATTGACCCGATGTAGCTTGCAGCGTCTCTAAACATATTTAATTTTTGAGGTTCTCAAAATCATCTGAGAGTTGCTTGCAGGCTCAGTAATAATTTTCATCTAATGACAGTTCCTAAGACCAGATATGAATTTCATTAAAAGAACCAGCATGCCAGCAGCTAGAATATGAGCAAAATGTTAAGGAAGATCTGTATATCACCAGGGGCAGGGGACAGAACAGAATATAGGTTAATTATGCTCTCTCAAGCTTTTGCTATACGGAATTTGTTTCTGGGAACAGGAGTGAATCTGTTTTAGATCTGAGTCTGTGTGATAACAAGTAGCATTGCATGAGAGTGTGTGCAGCTAGGACCTGAGCTACCAACTGCTGGGGCTGTCAGCTGTGGCCAGTCTGGGCTCTAAGGCACACCCGGGACTAGGTAGTATAAAGAGCTGCACATAATAAGCCCACAAGAAATGTCAGCCAAATTGAAATAAATTGTTCAGACTGGGCTTTGGTCCCTTTAAAACAACTCTGTGAGGCAGTCTCATTTCTACAGTGACGTTTGCTGTTATAAGTTCTAAACTCAAGTTTGATCTTGTCTCAGCACCAAACTTTTCATTCAGGTGTGGCCTCAATAAAGCTGATAACAATTACGCACTTTCCCTGACCTCGTCCCAACTTTCCTGTAAACTAGTATGGTATGAAAAAAAAAAAAAAAGTAACCTAATACCAACTCCAACTGTAGGGTGGCTGCTAAGTTGCTCTATTGTGTCTCGAGGAATGCTTTCTGCTACCACTTTAGTGAAAAGAAGGGGTGTGACGCTAGAGGTTTGAGACAAGACTTAAAGTGCATCGTCTTTTCACAAGCTAAAGATGAGCTCTGTACCAAGAAACATCTGGCCCTTCCATTGTTCCCTAAGTATCAGGAAGTTTTGGCAGCAGAGACGATGCGAAATGCTACAGATGAAAATCATTACTTGGATCAGTACAAGCTACATTGGCTGTGTTGATTTAAGATGCTCTATTAGCTACTGTACAAAGTCAGGGCTTGGTTTCTTTTTGTTGTGTTTGCTTTCTTCCCAAGTGAACAAATTAAATAGGTACAAGACCGGAAACTAGAGAGTACCTAAACCAGGTAGGTAGGACTTGATGAGTTAAATCTTT
Organism: Theropithecus gelada; assembly: GCF_003255815.1. Lineage (NCBI taxonomy): Eukaryota > Metazoa > Chordata > Mammalia > Primates > Cercopithecidae > Theropithecus > Theropithecus gelada. The sequence goes on from NC_037669.1 coordinate 108,661,229, forward strand.
AAGCTTTACAGAAAGCTAGACTTTGGGGGAGCAAAAACAATGCTGACTGGAGGCTTAAGCTCCATGCTTTCATCTCTAAGATGACAGCTAATTAAATGTAATCTTTACCGTATCTCAAATACGAATACATGAAAAGACATTGTTTAAATATAATTTTGTATATTTCTAAATGTTGTTTGGTGAAGGTATATTTCCTTTATAATAAAAAAATGTATGTGAGATTATATGTATTAATGTTATACTAGCCATTCAAAAAGTGATGTTTGAAGAAAGCTGTGTGATACACATGAAAGATCATTTGATTCAACTTGAGCTGGATTTGGGTTCAAGTCTAGCTCTGCCACCTACCAGCTCTATGAAACTGGAAAAGTTCTTTGCTTTTTCTGCACTGCAGTTTCTCCCTCATAACGTGGTGAGGGATAACACTTCCTACTGCACAGAGTTATAATAAGAAATAAAACAGTAAGAAGTGCTCGATACATGCTAACCACTGAACATCGGATAGCTATTGCCATTATATTAACTAAAGAAGCTCCTTCATCCCACTACTCTTGTAAAGAAAAAGCCAATACCATTTTGCAAGAATGCCTTCCTAAAAGAAAAACTGGATGGACACGGTGGCTCACACCTGTAATCCCAGTACTTTGGAGGCTGGAATAGGAAGACTGCTTGAGCCAGGAGTTTGAGGTTACAGTGAGCTGTAATCATGCCACCACTCTCCAGCCTGGGCAAGATCCTATCTCAATAAAAAAGCAAACAAAAAAGGCAAGCTAATTCTACACAAACATATTTTACAATGCTAATTAAGAAGTACAGTAATTGATATGAAAGAATTTATTTATTTATTTATTTATTTATTTATTTAGGGATGGAGTCTCACTCTGTTGCCCAGGCTGGAGTGCAGTGGCACCATCTCGGCTCACTACAACCTCTGCTTCCTGGGTTCAAGCAATTCTCCTGTCTCAGCCTCCCGAGTAGCTGGGATTACAGGCATGTGCCACCACACCTGGCTAATTTTTGTATTTTTAGTAGAGACAGAGTTTCGCCATGTTGGCCAGGCTAGTCTCAAACTCCTGGCCTCAAGTGATCTGCCCACCTTGGCTTCCCAAAGTGCTGGGATTACAGGCGTGAGGCACCATGCCCAGCCAAGGATATTTTTTAAATGTATACATGTAAGTGGAAAGAGCCAAGAGCTGAGAGACAGGTAGCTATGCCAACCCTGAGAAGTGGTACTATCTTAGGCAAGTCTCCTTGTACCTCAGTCCGCCATCAGTCAAATGGAGTCTAATGTCATCTCAGCCTATCTCAGGAAATGATTGTGAGGATCAAATTTTAAAAACACACATATTAAAGAGCTTTGAAAAGTTGAAAGATCTATATGCACAGATGATAAATGTTATTATAATTCCGTAGTTGTAAGTCATACATATTAATATCTACTCAGGGTTGAGGCATGCTTTTGAAGCATTACCTATCTAACTGACAGCCCAAAAAACAAAACAAAACAAAAAAGGCCTTGATTGATTAAAATAAAAAAAAAAAGACATGTTTCTGAAAACTAGCATAAGAAAAAAAAATCCTACTTCTATATAAGATTTTTATGAATGATTCCAGATAATATAATATTTCTTGGTTCTCTGTATGTTCCAGAAAAATTGCAAAAATATCACTAGATCTGTAAAATCAAATGGGCCAGCAAGTATCACATACAAATAGCAATAATCTGCCAACTTTTCTAGAATCCTAATAGAACCTTTCATTTAGTCAGCATACACAGTCTTCTTGTTTATTTACTTATTTCTTATGAATGAATGAGTCAGAAATGCAAGGTCCTGGCAAACAGGAATCCTGGGACATGTCTTTACATATGACTGGTGGATAATTGATTTAAAATAATCTTTTTAAATGACACACATTCATTGCTGGTGTCAGGTTCATTGTTACTAACCTTTGGAAAGCAATATGGCAAAATCTATTAAGAGCCATAAAAACGTCCATATATTTTCACTCATTCATCACACCCCAGGGAATTTATCCTAAGGATGTAATTCATTCACAAAGATGTTCGTGACAGTTTCATATATAAAAGCGAAATCAATTAAATGTTCAACCATGGCAATAACACGTAAATAATAATTATAAAGATAATGCAGTAACCCAGAACCATATTTATAATAAAATGTTAAGCTACAAAAGCAAAATAAACATGATAGTATTCTAATATGACTTTAAGTCTGTAAAAATATCATATGTGAACAATGACCAAAAATAATACGCAAAAATTAAAATAAGGTGTTAAGAAGGTAAGATATCTACTTTTCAAATTTTTTTCTTAAAGATGCTATTTTTTACCATTAAAAGAAATAAATATTGATTGAAATATTTTTTCATTTGAGTAGGGCTTTAAGCCATTCAAAATGCTGGCATTATTTGGGGTGATTTTCACAACAGTCCCGGGGCAGTAGTGAAGGACCATGTGTTCATACTCATCGCCATTTGACAAATGAAGAAACTGAGGCACAGAGAGATTCAAGTCTTATCTAGAATCCCTTTTAAAGAAGCAGCCGACCCAGTGTTTGAGCTAAGTCTGCTGCCTGACCATGACTCCAGAGTCCTTTCCTTAAATTCTCTCCTTTAGGCTCACCTCAAGGAGACTGATTCCTCCAGCCTGAGCCGGTCAGCACATTTGGGTGAGGTGCTTTCACCCAACCGAGGCTTTGAGGTGCACTGCTGTTCTCTGAAAGTTCACTGGCCTAAAAAAGGTCCCTCCTACTCACATCTGGGTCTCCCCTATTCAACAAAGGCTGGGTCTCCCCTATTCAACAAAGGCTGGGTCTCCCCTAGTCAACAAAGGCTGAGCCTCCAATCCACATGGATTTTTTAAGTACCCAAGGTTCTGAGGACCAAGGGCAGTTTGTGGAAAATCACAGCATTCTTTGATTTAGCATTGGATGGCATCTTGTATTGTACAAATAGCAGTAAAATACTGATTAAAACCCTTTGAAAAACAACCAGCTTAGTGGTCTACTTACAAACTTCATAAATGGGCTGAAAGCTATAATGAGTCACCTCAAAATAGGTAAAATGGAACACATAAATTTCAGAATGAGCTTTATCTTCTGAATCTCAGGGATTCCAGTAAAACTGGACCAAATCAGGTACATCGCCAGTAAATTCAGTTTCATGTGGTAAATGTTGATGGGAAATGCTCCATTTTCTTAAACAGCCAAAAGGAAAATACCACTCTAATTTAATTTCTGTGTATTCAGAACTTCCAGCTTTCCTCATGACCTTGTAGTGATCACTGATGTGGCTGTGTCCTTGCAGAAACAAACCCAAAGTGAAGAAAAGAGGAAAGCAAAACAAAGAGGATAGAGATGCCTAAGAATTTTATGTGACAATGACTGGTAAATTATTAGCACTCTGACTTATAAAATTTTACAGGCCGGACTCGGTGGCTCACGCTGTAATCCTAGCACTTTGGGAGACCGAGGCGGGCGGATCACCCGAGGTTGGGAGTTCCAGACCAGCCTGCCCAACATGGAGAAACCCCGTCTCTACTAAAAATACAAAATTAGCAGGGTGTGGTGGCACAAGCCTGTAATCCCAGTTACTTGGGAGGCTGGGGCAAGAGAATCGCTTGAACCCAGGAGGCGGAGGTTGCAGTGAGCCAAGATCCCGCCATTGCACTCCAGCCTGGGCAACAAGAGCAAAACTCCATCTCAAAAAAAAAAAAAACAGTGTTATGACTTGAAGCTGAGTGGTGATGGGTACACGGGGGATCATTATACTATCCTATTCTTATTTGTTTAAAATCTTCCTAACAAAGGAATTTTTTTTTTAAGTAATGGTATCAATTAATGTTAGTCTCCTTTTTTCCCTCGTCCCATTAGTAAGTAAAAGTCTGATATAATAGCCTGAGTTGAAATAGAAAAGCTATAGTTGCCTAACTTTTTGAAAAGAGTAAGAGTTCTTTTTGGGAGGCTACAGAGTACAGGAGAATGAATGAAATCACCTGTTGCTTTCCTTAAATTTAAATGTTGCTTCTCGTTGTTTAAAATATATTTTTTAACAATAGAGAAAGTGTGAAAATGAAATGGATGAAAAGAAGGAGTAAAGAAGGAAGGGGGGCCAGGTGCAGTGCCTCATGCCTGTAATCCCAGCATTTTGGGAGGCCAAGGCGGGTGGATCACCTGAGGTCGGGAGTTCGAGACCAGCCTGATCAACATTGAAAAACCCCATCTCTACTAAAACTTCAAAACTAGCCAGGTGTGGTGGCTCATGACTGTAATCCCAGCTACTCAGGAGGCTGAGGCAGGAGAATCGCTTGAACCTGGGAGGCAGAGGTTGTGGTGAGCTGAGATCGCGCCGTGGCACTCCAGCCTGGACAATACGAGTGAAACTCCATCTCAAAAAAAAAAAAAAAGGAAGGGAAAGGAAGGCTCAGCATAAGGAGGGAAGCTTATGGACTACCTGGACTTGAATAGGCCACTAAAAAATAATCAAGTAAGGCCTGGGGTTTGTGTTTGTAGTCAAATCATGATATCGATGATTGAATCAACATTATTTTTCAGTCAGATATGGGTTCTTAGGCGTTACACATTTATAGGCCCAATGACTCAAGTTCTCTGGGCCTCAATTTCCGTATCTGTAAAAGGAAGGAAGAATAATCATGCCTACCTTGCAGAGTTCATGTAGAGAAGAGAGACAAGGTATGCAAATGCCTGGCCCACAGTGGACCATGAGTAAATAACCACCTGCCTCATTCGAGACCAGCCTGACCAACATGGTGAAACCCCGTCTCTGCTGAAAATACAAAAATTAGCCGAGCATGGTAGTGTGTGCCTGTAGTCCCAGCTACTTGGGAGGCTGAGGCAGGAGAATTGCTTGAACCTGAGAGGCAGAGGTTGCAGTGAGCCAAGATCGCACCACAGCATTCCAGCCTGGGCGACCGAGTGAGACACCTGCCTCTTAGTCTAGTAATGCCAAAGACCTTGCTGGCTAATGTAAAAAGACCAAAGATGTCGGATGAGCAATTACTTGGTCTATGGGCACTAGGGACTCCTGCATTCATGATTCATGGTTCTGTGACTTATCTAAAACATTGCCATTCATCCATGAGATCTGAAACTCTACTGCCCATTTACCTATTGCAAGTCTCTAGGATGAAAAGTTGGCAAAGGCCACAAGCAAACCTAGATTGTCTCTACACGCTAAAGAGGACTAGCATGTTCACCAGCAATAAGTGGCTACGTCACTTCAAACATTTGGGCTAGAATTTTCACATCAGCAGAACACTCAACAGCTATAAATATTGGCCTAAAATATTTTATTTCCACAATGAAGTCAGTTTCACTTTGATTTATGAAACTTCAAACCTACACCCCTGTGCCAGTACCCTGTCAACGTATTCATTTACCAACATGTGGGCTTGGAATTAGAAATGAGCATAGACCAGGCGCGGTGGCTCATGCCTGTAATCCCAGCACTTTGGGAGGCCGAGGCGGGTGGATCACCTGAGGTCAGGAATTTGAGACCAGCCTGACCAACATGGAGAAACCCCATCTCTACTAAAAATACAAAAACTATCTGGGCGTGGTGGCACATGCCTGTAATCCCAGCTACTAGGGAGGCTGAGGCAGGAGAATCGTTTGAACTCAAGAAGCGGAGTTTGCAGTGAGCCAAGATCGCGCCACTGCACTCCAGCCTGGGCAACAAGAGTGAAACTTCGTATCAAAAAGAAAAAAAAAAGAAAAAAAAAGAAAAAGAAAAGAAAAGAAGTGTGCATAGATGCCAAGCTCCAAAGTATTCAGGCCCAAAGGTTATGGCTTTCTAGGGGAATTTCTGGGGGCTTTCTATCATTTGATCCTTCCATAACCATGCCACAGGTTTTGTTCTTTTTGTTAAGCTAGTGCCAAGAGCCAAGCACAAAAGTGGGAAGCTCCAAGAGCACTGTATAAGGTTTCCTTTTTATAATTATATTATTAAAGTTATTATTACCAAAGTAACACATATTCTCTGTATTTTAAAGTTTAGATAAACCAAAAGAAGAAAATTAAATTATTTACTATTCTCGTACCCATAAATAACTAATGCTAGCATTTTAACATTTTGGAATATATTTTTCATTCTTTCTATATGCATCTACCTTTTACTCTTCTTTATCTTTCCTTTTTTCCCCAAAGGTGGCATGATATATTACCACAGCTTTATAACCTATACTTTTTTTCATATAACAAGATACTATAAAACTTTTTCAGTGTCTTGCACTGCATCATCTTTAATGGCTATGTACTATTTCATTATATTAACTTGTTTTTCTTTTTGAGACAGAGTTTTGCTCTGTTACCCAGGCTGGACTGCAGTGGCACAATCTTGGCTCACTGCAACCTCTACCTCCAGGGCTCAAGCGATCCTTCTGCCTCAACCTCCCAAAGTGCTGGGATTACAGGCATAAGCCACCATGCCTGGCTATATGGATATACTCTAATTCATTTAACAATCCTTCATATTAGATACTAGGATGCTTCTAATTTTTCATTAACAAAATCTAATTTCTTAATAATTCATGAGCGTTTTGGAAATTTCTGCTTTAGTAGTTCCAGACCTAAATCTACCATCCAAATAGGCCAAATGCAACCAAGAAAGCCTAAGTCTAAAGTTCAAAAACCTCTTTGAACTCTGGCAACTCTATTCATGTGCTTCAGAAAACCTGCACCTGTGTGGCCACCTCCCCAGTGCTGCCAGCATTCCCAAAGTGAGTGTCACCACACAATGGAGCAGGCAGCTTTGTTTCTCCGGAATCCCGTGGGAGAGCTCATCTTGAGGTTCAAGCAACGTCATGTTTGTAAAGCCTGAGTCAGAACCTCCACCACCCACCAAATAAAAAGCACTTTTCCTCCAGCTTTGTTTCAAGGTTTGCCACAAAAATAAAAGGAACGTGGTGGAGGGGAAGAGAAACCACCAAACTTCAGGCATCTTTTCAGTTCCAGTTGGGTGGCAGATGCTACATCTCTTTTGGCTTCTGGTTTTCTCAGCACCAACTCCCATCAGTCATTAGGGCTGCTTTGACTCTCACGCAATCCTGGACATTTAATGTTATAGCTTAGTTGGTTTTGTCCAAGAGGAAATGTCTCTTGAACAAAAGCAACAAATCAGGAAGCAACTGTGAAAGTAAGTCACAGACTTGGTTGGAGCAGAAGTAGTTCCCAGAATGCTGGCTTCTACCAGTGTTGATTTTTCTGTTCAAACAATGCAAAACACACAAACTGGCAGCAAGGATTCAAGGAAGGAAAAAAATATGTATGCATATGTCTGTGTGTGTGTGTATATACTATATATATATATATATTTTGTGTGTGTGTGTGTGTGTGTGTTTATTGGAAACATGGAAACCTGAAAGAATAGCTAATGTTTTATGAGGGAGAAAGAGATTGAGAGAGACTTATGGACAGAGCGATAAAGACAGCAGGGCACACAAGGACAATGATTAAGATGGGGAGGCCGGGCACAGTGGCTCATGCCTTTAATCCCAGCATTTTGGGAGGCCGAGGCAGGTGGATCACCTGAGATCAGGAGTTTGAGACCAGCCTGACCAACATGGTGAAACCCCATCTGTACTAAAAACACAAAAATTAGCCGGGGGTGGTGGTAGGTACCTGTAATCCCAGCTACTGGGGAGGCTGAGGCAGGAGAATCACTTGAACCCAGGAGCCATGAGCCGAGATCGTGCCATTGCACTCCAGCCTGGACAACAAGAGTGAAATTCCGTCTCAAAAACAAACAAATAAACAAACAAACAAAAAAGATAGGGAGGAAAAAAAAACTCTCTGCTATTTTACTTTTTTTTAAATTTTACTTCTTTTTTGTTTTGTTTTGTTTTGTTTTGTTTTTGAGACAGAGTCTCGCTCTGTTGCCTAGGCTGGCATGCAATGACATGATCTTGGCTCACCTCAACCTCTGCCTCCCAGGTTCAAGCGATTCTCTTACCTCAGCCTCCTGAGTAGCTGTGATTATAGCTGTGTGCCACCACGCCCAGGCAATTTTTGTATTTTTAGTAGAGACAGGGTTACACCATGTTGGCCAGACTGGTCTCGAACTCCTGGCCTTAAGCAATCCGCCCTCCTCGGCCTCCCAAAGTGCTGGGATTTCCGGCATGAGATACCACGCCCAGCCTTGGATTATCTTATTTATTTTGAACGTTTGTAATAAATTCTTTATTTCCTCCAAGCAAATTAGTTCCCCAAAAAAATCCTGCCTCCCAGAACTTTGCTGTGCCTGATAGAACCTGTCAAAAAGATAAGATCTTTCAATGAATTAAAGAAGGTGAAAGGCCAATCCCCTCAACTCATCTCGCTGTGATTTACATCAGTATAATTACATCTTCTGTTGCTGTGGGAAATTGACTATACCTACAGGGAAATGCTACCAGTACAAAGGAAGTTTCTTTTTTAATCACTACAGAATACAGACCTGCAACTTTATTTCTGGACCAATCTCATATATGTGCTTTGGTAGGGGTGGGAAGTGGGTGAAGAAACATGCGGTTTTTCTTTTTTTTTTTTTTTTTTTTTTTCCATGAACAAAATCTTCAAGATAGAATCGGATTTTACTAAAGAGAAAAGGAAACCAAAGGATTATTATTAATTCTGGTAATTCTTTCATTGTGAACGTACATGTGTGCACTTGCACACTCTGGAAGGGGGGGCTATGTCTTTAATCGCACAAGTCTTTCTGTATGTCTTATTTCCTTACACAAGACAGCTTAACAAACGGACAGTACACTTGCAGTTGTTCTTTAACTCATGTTTAATTTGAGCTTTCAGTGAGCATTATCATCCACTTGAGGTTTTGCTTCTTTGTATTATCCTCATTTTACACACCTTAGAATATTTATATGTGTATATCACATACACATATATATGTACTTACATAAATAGGTGGATATGTACACACACAAATATATATACATATAATAAAATACTTTTTTAGCTGAAGACATGTCTGTGTTATTCGACTTTCAGTGAAGAAGTGAGCCAAATTTAATTATTAACTGGTTCTTCCAGTTTAAACATTAGTCTCATGTGATGTATTAATTTTAACATGTAGGCTCATGATGCTTACTGCCTGGGACAAATTGAATATTTAAAAAAAAAAAAAACTTGGGATCTAATTAAACTAAAGAGCTTCTGCACAGGAAAAGAAACCACCATCAGAGTGAACAAGCAACCTACAGAATGGGAGAAAATTTTTGCACTCTACTCATTTGACAAAGGGCTAATATCCAGAACCTACAAAGAACTCAAACAAATTTACAAGAAAAAAGCAAACAACCCCATCAAAAAGTGGGCAAAGGATATGAACAGACACTTCTCAAAAGAAGACATTCATACAGCCAACAGACACATGAAAAAATGCTCATCATCACTCACCGTCAGAGAAATGCAAATCAAAACCACAATGAGATACCATCTCACACCAGTTAGAATGGCGATCATTAAAAAGTCAGGAAACAACAGGTGCTGGAGAGGATGTGGAGAAATAGGAACACTTTTACACTGTTGGTGGGACTGTAAACTAGTTCAACCATTATGGAAAACAGTGTGGCGATTCCTCAAGGATCTAGAACTAGAAATACCATTTGACCCAGCCATCTCATTACCAGATATATACCCAAAGGATTATAAATCATGCTGCTATAAAGACACATGCACATGTATGTTTATTGCAGCACTATTCACAATAGCAAAGACTTGGAGTCAACCCAAATGTTCATCAGTGACAGACTGGATTAAGAAAATGTGGCACATATACACCATGGAATACTATGCAGCCATAAAAACATGATGAATTTGTGTCCTTTGTAAGGACATGGATGCAGCTGGAAACCATCCTTCTCAGCAAACTATCGCAAGAACAGAAAACCAAACACTGCATGTTCTCACTCATAGGTGGGAATTGAACAATGAGATCACTTGGACACAGGAAGGGGAACATCACACACCGGGGCCTATTGTGGGGAGGGGATGGGGGGAGGGATAGCATTAGGAGATATACCTAATGTAAATGACGAGCTAATGAGTGTAGCACACCAACATGGCACTTGTAAACATATGTAACAAACTTGCACGTTGTGCACATGTACCCTAGAACTTAAAGTATAATAATAATAATAATACAAAAAGAAGACAGTGATGTCATTAAAAAAAACTGTAAATACAATTAATATGAACTCAGCTGCCCCTCTTTTCCTACAAATGGTCTAATTTTACTGTGTAGAAGTGATCCTTGGAATATGATTTCATAGCCTATCTAATTCAGTTAGTTTAAGGATTAATCTGATATGATTTGTAACTACCTCAACTACTTTAAATTACCAACTTCAACACTAATATGGTTTCTTATTCATGTTTTCTCCATGGTATCATTTGATAGACTCTTCATGAACTTTTCAAAAAAATTCAGTAAGTCGGAACCTTAGACTTGGAAACTTTCTCAAAAGTAAATTTCAAATCTATTTCAGCTACAATGTATCACTGGGACACTGTTGACTTTCACCCCTGGTCCCTTACCATCAAATATAATTTGATCTATGTGTTATTTAGAGTTCACAAATTGTCTTGAGTTAATGGGAAAAGAGCAATCTGAAACATTTGGGACAAATGTGATTTGGCTTTAGTAGTGTTTAGAACCAGTAGTCATCTTGTTTAATTATCTTGTTCACAGGTGAGAAAACTGAATCCCAAAGATATTCATAATATACCTAATTTTAAAAGATTACATAATGGTAAAACTGGGATTATAGCCCAAGCTTCCTGAATCCCAGACCAACTTCCACAATACCATCTCTGATGGAATATTTTACACATCAGACTTCCTATAGAATGTTATCTGGGGTATATCTCTTTACTTTTAGCAACAGATTTCTCATAGAGATTGCAGTGTTTCTCTTTGGGAGATATATTTTGGCAGACTGCATTTTCTGAAGATGGCTCCAACAATATCTCCCATCCCACATGCTGTCGTTACTATGTGATGATATTTATCCCATCAAGAAGTAAAGTCAGCATGGTGTGGTGGCTCATACCTGTAATCCAAGTACTTTGGGAGGACAAGGTGGGAGGATCGCTTGAAGCCGGGAGTTCAAAAGCAGCCTGGTCAACGTAGTGACACCCCATCTCTATTTTTAAAAAAAGGAAAAAAAAAATTTAAATGGGTGGATGGAAAATATAAAAAGGTCATTCATAAAAGAGGTAATTAAAATAGCCAATAAACATACAAAATTTGGTTGGTATTACTGGTGTTCAGGGAAATGTAAATTAGAATGAGTTTTCTCTTCCCCAGCCTACCCCCACCCCAGTCAGATTGACTAAAGGGAGGATACATTATAACATTCAGCTTGAAGTTTGTAGGAAAACATATATTCTCATGTACTACTAGTGAGAATATAATGTGGCAAATTTCAAAGGTGAATCAGCAACATTCATTAGCTTTTCAAAGGTGCTTATCATAGACTCCGATTTTCTTTATATTTCTAGAAATACACCAGACAAAAGGACACAGCCAAAGAGTGCAGCTTGCTTACGTTAGCACAAACCTGGAAACAACCTAAATACAATTGTTATAAAAATAGTCAATAATTTATGATATAGCAGCATGCTGTGCAGCGGTAAAGAATGAAGTTGATCTATAATTCAATGACACAAAATTCTTCCAGACTTTACGCAATTTTTTAAAAAAGGCATGTTGCAGAACTATAAGGCATAGTACAAAACTATTTAGGTAAACAAAATTTCTTATTTAAAAATCATATATTTCTGGCCGAGCGCGGTGGCTCACACCTGTAATCCCAGCACTTTGGGAGGCCAAGGCTGGTGGATCATCTGAGGTCAGGAGTTTAAGACCAGCCTGGCCAACATGGTGAAACCCCCATCTCTTCTAAAAACACAAAAATTAGCTGGGCGTGGTAGTGGGCCCCTGTAATCCCAGCTACTTGGGAGTCTGAGGCAGGAGAATCCCTTGAATCCAGGAGGTGAAGGTTGCAGTGAGCCAAGATCATGTCATTGTACTCCAACCTGGGTGACAAAAGAGAAACTGCAGGAAAAAAAAAAAAAAAAAAAATCCTTCTATATTTGTAAACGCATGTTAAGAAATAAAAGGCCTAGAAAGATACGTGTCAATGGCAAGGGGTGCCCTTGGTTGATTGCTGATTAAGAAACCTTTATCTGTATCTGTCCTGCTTGGATATTTTAAAAAGAATGCTTTCATACATTACTGGTGTTATTTTTATTGAAGTTTTAAAATTTAGTGTATTTTGGCCAGGCATGGTGGCTCACGTCTGTAATGCTAGCACTCTGGGAGGCTGAGGTGGGCGGATCACCTGAGGTCGGGAGTTTGAGGCCAGCCTGACCAACATGGAGAAACCCCATCTCTACTAAAAACACAAAATTAGCCAGGCGTGGGGGCACATGCTTGTAATCCCAGTGGCTCGGGAGGCTGAAGTAGAAGAATCCCTTGAACCCAGGAGGTAAAGGTTGCGGTGAGCCAAGATTGCACCACTGCACTCCAGCCTGGGCAACAAGAGCAAAATTCTGTCTCAAAAAATAATAATAATAAATTAAATTAACAAATATAAAAATAAAATAAAAATTTAGTCTTTTTAAAAAAATAACTGCAATACAGAATTTGTGCTAAAATACAGATATGTACAAGGTACTATGTGTCCAAGGGAAGGTGAAAATAATCTATTCTGTAAAGTTCCCCATCCACTAAATAAGTCTTTATTCTTTTTTCCCCAAAAATAAATTGTGTATCTCAAGTGTTCATGATACAAACCCCAGAGACTCAGACCAAGAAAGCCACCTACTTTGGTCATTTATGACAGCTTTAGGATGCTGGTTAATTTGCAGAAGTTAGAACCAAAATTATAAAGCACTCACGTTGATTAGTTATTCCTGCTGCAGCTTTCTGAGGTGTCAGCATTGTATACCTCATCTAATAGGTAAGGAAATGGGAGAAAGGAAAAATAAGTGCCTTGCCCAGAATAGCTCAATAATCAGTGGCTGGAGCCGGGCGCAGTGGCTCACGCCTGTAATCCCAGCACTTTGGGAGGCCGAGGTGGGCAGATCACCTGCAGCCAGGAGTTCCAGACCAGCCTGATTAACATGGTGAAACCCTGTCTCTACTAAAAATACAAAATTAGCCGGTCATGGTGGTGCATGCCTGTAATCTCAGCTACTTGGGAGGCTGAAGCAGAAGAATCGCTTGAACCCAGGAGGCAGAGGTTGTGGTGAGCCGAGATCGCACCACTGCACTCCAGCCTGGGCAACAAGAGTGAAACACCATCTCAGGAAAAAAAAAAAAAAAAAAAAAAAAAATTCAGTGGCTGGTACAGAATTTCAAATCTAGAGGAGCAACTGGGATTGATTCTGTGTTCAAACCAAGAGTCAGATGACAGTAGGTCAGGGTTTATAGACATCTCCTATGGTCAAGAAATCCAAAAAGTGATGGCTGACCTCTACCCATTAGACTCCCTTTCGGGGCAACAGGACTTCACAGCAAAACCACAGGAAAAGGCACGTCTCCAGGAACATTCTGAGCCTGATTTTGCAAGCTCATTATTCTGCTGCCCATCGGACATAAGCTCAGCCACCATGCAGTATGAATTACTCTGCCTTAGAGGGTACCCTTTATGTAGCAATTTGGCCATCCTTAGCTCAGACTAGAAGAGGATCCAGTGATGTGAATAAATATCCTAGCCTTTTTTTCCATGATAAAGCAAAAAGTTCATTTCATTCCTTACTTAGCTTCCCAAGTAAAAGGTGCCCAGAAATGGTTGTACATATGATATGTAAATTCACCAGTCAAGCTGAAGCTCCTGGCACCCTCATTTATTCCCAACAGGTGAGTCAAGAGTGCACACTGGCAAGATGTGATGCTGAGTTACTTGGCTTTTTTTTTTTCCTCTCTGATTTCACTGAGACCTATAATGATATTTGATGCAGGTTTCTGTATTTAATTAATTTAACATTCCAGATTTTTAATTTGCATTTAATTTAACATTTCAGGTTTTTAATTTACCAGAAATTGTTTATCAAATATTCATTTCAGAGACTTTCACAGTATATATAGTGCATACCCCTCTTTAATTACTGTGCGGTAAATTAATTCTTCTACCCGTGCTCCTTCATCAGATATTGGATTAAGGACGTTGCACTGTTTCAACACAGCACATAAACTCGTTTATTAAACCAAGATGGTAAATTGCTCCATGTATGTGCATTGCTCGTCTACTTACACGCTTAACCTGATAAAAACTGTTACAGTTAAAACAAGAAATCTCTTATTATTTTAAAGCCAGCTGTTTGACTTGACAAGGCCAGAGTTAAATTGTATATTCTATTCAGTTATTGGATCCAATTTTGTTCTTTTCTCAGCCCTAGACCTTTAACCCTGCCATCACCCTTCCTACCCTTTTTCTTCTGTCTTCATCCATGTTATCATCCTCTTCCTTCCTGGGGAATTTGTTGAAATGAGATTACATTTCTCATAGCTCCTGTTAACTTTTCTCTGAGACTTAGGCTGTCTCAGATTATAGACGTACCTTCTCATCCCTAAATTCTACACACTACTTCCCTCTTACCCCCTTTCTACCTTTCTGCAAATAATAACCAGTCTTCTAATTTATGCCATATTTAAATTCTGTTGGTCAGGATCATTGTGGAGGGAGAAATCTTCTCTCTCCTATTATATTGTAAGCTATTGGAGAACATATTTTATTCAACTTTGCATTGTGCTTTACGCAAATAGGCAAATAGTAAATGTTTGTTGGATGTGTAGATAGATGATCAAACAAATAAATGATTGGGTAGACAGATATCTGCAGTGTGCCTAGCACCATACTAGTTCTTTAAACTATGTTTTCCTATTTAAGTATTTCTCACAATGAGTAATTGTCCCCACTTAGCAGATGGGGACACTGAGGCTCAGAGAGTTAAGTGAGGATTCACTTATGATCTCACAGCTAGCAAAAATCTGAGTCTGAATTTGAACCCCAATCTGTCTAGTCCTCCTGTACTTACTGCACATGCGTGGGACTAGCTACATAATTCGTGGGGCCTAGTGCAAAATTCAGTGGAGACCCTTTGTTTGAAAATCATTACTCATTCCAAGACAGTGACAGCAGAGCACTAAACCTAACGCAGGGCCCTTCTAAGCAGAATCTGTGGGACTTCACAGGTTGCACGCTCATGAAGTCAGCCCTGTATTAGGGGCTTAAACATAGTCGTTCTGCACATTCCAGCTCTAGCTCCTCACTCCCTGGCTGTTCACTGGAACCTTTTTAGTGCCTACACTCAAAGAAATTGTTCCAGCTTATCTGTCAGAGGCAGACACAGACCAGTCTTACCCTATCTACAGATCAGAACTTTGCACCTTGTTTAGATGCTTGTAGTAAGTTAGATACGCCTCCCAAAATACACTGGGAATACCTTGTGGGCAAAAAACACCTCAAAATATGATTCTGTCACATTCCGTCATGCCTGTTACCACCAGCGGTGGCAGGTAGGGGACTAGGGAAATAGTGTGCTGTGTTCTACAATACCTCACTGACCAAAGAAACTCTCTAAGAAATGCCTTTGCTACTCAGATGAAACAGATCAGGTCCATAGGCAGGTAAGGAGAAGCAAGATGCTAGATGGGAACCATAAAGAATAAAGTGGTAGCAGTCCATCAGTTGAGCCTGCGAGCTGAGCTGAGAGTGTTGCCCCAGAAAGAATTCTTGTCTTTGAACATCCATGAGCCAATATCTCTGCTAATTTGGTGTAAGCCAAATCTAGGGAGTCTTAGCGTGAAACTCAACACTATATGGTCACAAGCTAAATGACTGCTCCTCCCCAGTCCTATGGCCATCTCACTGTGACTACTATTCTTTTCAAATGAAAGATAATGACATGTCCATGGGTTTTTTGAGGTATCCTTAAGACACTAATTTCAGAGGTGGTAGTTGTTGAGAAAATGTCACAAAAGTAGAGACAGTAAAGTCTTTAAAATCTTGTGTACCAGCCCAAGGCAGTATTGGCAACCCTGCTTGTGACCTAGGAGAGCATGTTAAAGGCCAACACAGAATAAAACAAGCACTGAGGTCATTAAAAGTGAGTATATGCACCACATTATGGACAAACTCCTACTCTGACTGTTGAAAGCTAGTTTTTCAGTATCCTTAAGGGCAGGGCTCCTCCCTGTCTTGTTTGTTAAAGAATCCAAGGGTCTAATACAATTGCTCAATAAATGTGGTAGGAGAGAAGGGAAGGAAGATATTCCAAGGGAAATATGAGACTTAAGAAGTCATCTATGGCCAGGCATGGTGGCTCACGCCTGTAATCCCAGCACTTTGGGAGGCCGAGGCGGGTGGATCATCTGAGGTCGGGAGTTTGAGACCAGCCTGACCAACATGGAGAAACCCTGACTCTACTAAAAATCCAAAATTAGCCAGGTGTGGTGGCCAGCACCTGTAATCCCAGCTACTCAGGAGGCTGAGGCAGAAGAATCGCTTGAACCCGGGAGGCAGAGGTTGCGGTGAACTGAGATCGCGCCACTGCACTCTAGCCTGAGCAACAAGAGTGAAACTCCATCTCAAAAAAAAAAGTCATCTATGTTTAGAAGATACATTTGCAAGTTTTGTTTCTTTGCCACTCCCGTTTATTTCAAAAATACATGATGGTTGACTGGGTGCAGTGGCTCATGCCTATAATCCCAGCACTTTGGGGGCTGAGGTGGGCGGATCACTTGAGGTCAGGAGTATGAAACCAGCCTGGCCAATATGACAAAATCTCATCTCTACTAAAAGTACAAAAATTAGCCACA
The DNA here is from genome assembly GCF_003255815.1 of Theropithecus gelada. Classification (NCBI taxonomy): domain Eukaryota; kingdom Metazoa; phylum Chordata; class Mammalia; order Primates; family Cercopithecidae; genus Theropithecus; species Theropithecus gelada. The sequence continues at coordinate 108,678,092 of NC_037669.1, forward strand.
CATGATAGTGCACATCTGTAATCCTACTCGGAAGGCTGAGGCACAAGAATTGCAGGAACTGGGGTGGTGGAGGTTGCAGTGTGCCAAGATCGTGCCATTGCACTCCAGCATGGGCAGCAGAACTTGACCCTGTCTTTAAAAAAAAAAAAAAAAAATTGCCAGTGTGGTGGCTTACACCTGTAATCCCAGCACTTTGGGAGGCTGAGGTGGGCAGATTGCTGAAACCAGGAGTTCAAGACCAGCCTAAGCAACACGGTGAAACCCCATCTCTACAAAAATTACAAAAAGTAGCTGGGCATAGTGGCACACACCTGTTGTCCTAGCTACTTGGAAGACTGAGGTGGGAGGATCAGTTGAGAGCTGGAGGTTCAGGCTGCCGTGAGCTGTGATGGCACCACTGCACTCCAGCCTGAATAACAGAGAAAGACCCTGTCAAAAAAAAGAAAAACAAAAACAAATTTTAAAATGATTATAAATGACTGCCTACTATTCCATTATATCAGTTTACTAGGAACAAAACATCTCCAATGTTTTTCTATTTTAAATAACATTGTGATAAATACAAACCTTTGGCCGTAATGATTAGGCCTTTAAGAGAGAGCATTCAAAGTAAAAAGGGCCAGGCAGGTGGGCCAGGCACGGCACCTCATGCCTATAATCCCTGCACTTTGGGAGGCCGAGGCGGGCAGGTCTCCTGAAGTCAGGAGTTTGAGACAAGCCTGGCCAATTAGCCCAGAGTGGTGATGGGCGGCTGTAGTCCCAGCTACTCAGGAGGCTGAGGCATGAGAATCACCTGAACCCAGGAGGCAGAGGTTGCAGTGCACTGAGATTGTGCCACGGTACTCCAGCCTGGGAGACACAGTGAGACTCTGTCTCAAAAAAAAAAAAGTAAAACAGTATAGACTTTTTGTGTGTGGCGGGGGGAATGGGTGGTATTTGATATATGATGCCATAGTCCTGATCAGAAAGGATATTAACACTCTCCAGAAGTGAAAGTTCCTATTTAACCTTTACTGTGCCTGCTATCTTCCCTTTTACATCTTCACCCAACTCTCTGTGGTTGCCTCAGTTTCTTTGCTCTTCTCCAGTGCAAGCAACCTAAGCAGTCAGCCGCCAGTTCTAAGCAGTCCTCTTGGCTGTACATTGATTCATGCAGTCTACCTCCTCCCACCAAAGCTCTTCTTACTATGTGTGTGCCACACACTCATATCTCACTTTAGAGTATCCTATTCCCTCAGGGCCTTGCACTTAATTTCTTTAAGCCCAGGTTCCCCACTGTAAAATTAGCCACTCTAATCATGACAGCTAACCTTTACGTGGTGTTTGCATGTTGACAACCCTTGCTTGCTCCTAGTGGAACAACCTATACTTTCATGGCCCCAGAAAGTGATACTAGACTATGAAAAGTACATAAACCGAAGGCAGTTTTTTGTGACTTTGTCTGAACACCTACTCTCTTTAACTCCCTAATATTTCACCTTGTTCTTGTGAGTACGAGTATAACAGACGGCCTGTCATTTGAAACAATTCACTCTCTTTATCGTACTGAATGCAGTAATTGGTACTGGAAATAATACGGTCTTTGAAAGTGGACCGACTTGGATTGAAAAATTAGTGCCATCATTTGTTAATTGTGTGACCTTGAACAAACAGTATAGAAATCTCTTCGAACCCAAATTGCTCATCTCTAAACTTGAAACACTCACATTAGCTAACCTTTGGCCAGGTGCAGTGGCTCACACCTGTAATCCCAGCACTTTGGGAGGCCGAGGAGAGCGGATCACTTGAGGTCTGGAGTTCGAGACCAGCCTAGCCAACATGGTGAAACCCCATCTCTACTAAAAATACAAAAAAATTAGCCGGGTGTGGTGGCAGGTACCTGTAATCCCAGCTACCCGGGAGACTGAAGCATGAGAATTGCTTGAACCCAGGAGGTGGAGGTTGCAGTGAGCTGAGATTGTGCCATTGCACTCCAGTCTGTGCAAAAGAGCAAGACTCCATCTCAAAACTAACTAAATAAAAATTAAACATTAAAAAATAATAGCCAACCCTTGAACAGAACCTCCGGATAGAGTATAACGTGTGCCAGACACTGTTGTAAGTGTCTTATTTGTACTGGTTCATTTGATCCTCAATGCAATCTAATGAGGCAAGTTCAATTATTATCACTCCCATTTTATAGAGAAGCAAACTAAGGCAAAGAAGGTTAAGTGGCCTACTCTAGGTCATGCAGCTAGAAACAAATCTGTGATTCAAACCTAGAGAGACTGATTCCAGAGTCTATTTTTGTTTTTTCATTTTTGGTTTTGTTTTAGAACACAGAGTCTCACTCTATTGCCCAAGCTAGACTGTAGAGACATAATCCTAGCTCGCTGCAGCCTCAAACTCCTGTGTTCAAGCAATTCTCCCACCTCAGCCTCCCAAGCAGCTGGGACTACAGACATGTGCCATCATGTTTGGCTAATTAAAAAAAAAAAAATTGTAGAGATGGGGTCGCGCTATTTTGGCCAGGCTTGTCTCAAACTCCTGGCCTCAAGGAATCCTCCTGCCTCAGTCTGCCAAAACACTGGGATTATAGGTGTGAGCCAGTCTAAATTCCTAACCCCTATACTACATGTCCTCTTATTGCTACTGCATGAGATAATTCTGAGCATTAAATAAAACAACCTGTATTAAAGATCTATTACATAGTATATGCTGCACACAATAAATTCTCTGCTGCTCCCATTGTAACATTGTTACTTCTTGGTCTTGGATACTCAGATCTCAGTCAAACAGGTAAAGAACGATCATATCATTTTGCCTATAGACCAGATACAGCGTGGCACATAGAGGGAGCTAAAAGCAGTTTGGCATTCCTAAAAGGAGCTGTGAATGGAGAGAGGAGACTGTTTTGAGGATGGGAGTGAAGCTAGGGAGAATCTTGAGTGTCCATGGGGAGGCACTGTAATGTAGGGTAAAGAATATGGGCTTTGGCAGGGCGTGGTGGCTCACACCTGTAATCCCAGCACTTTGGGAGGTGGAGGTGGGAGGAGCACTTGAGGTCAGGAGTTTGAGGCCAGGCTGGGCAACATGGCAAAACCCCATCTCTATAAAACAAACAAATAGGCCGGGCGCGGTGGCTCACGCCTGTAATCCCAGCACTTTGGGAGGCCGAGGCGGGCGGATCACAAGGTCAGGAGATCGAGACCACGGTGAAACCTCGTCTCTACTAAAAATACAAAAAAATTAGCCGGGCGCGGTTGTGGGCGCCTGTAGTCCCAGCTACTCGGGAGGCTGAGGCAGGAGAATGGCGGGAACCCGCGAGGCGGAGCTTGCAGTGAGCTGAGATCCGCCCACTGCACTCCAGCCTGGGTGACAGAGCGAGACTCTGTCTCAAAAAAAAAAAAAAAACAAAAAACAAATATTAAACGTTTAAAAAAGATTAAATGAGATATGGTGCAAATGGACCTCACCGTGCCTTCTCTGTTTAAATCCATTCATGCTCACATAACTGGACACTACACAGTAGTCCAGATAGAAATAATATTTGCCTCAGAGTAAAAAATTAAAAAAACACATAATCCTATGTATTAGATGTAGTAAGCAGATGGATGGCATTCCCAGAATTGATTGCACTAGAAGCTTTTGGCATCAAGCTCCCAGAAAGTTCTCTAGGGTTTGAGAATAAAGCAGGCCTGGGGCTGAGAGGGAGTAAATGTGGTAGGCAAGAGCATGCCTATTCCTAAAGGGGTGTACTTTTTGCTGGGGGCAAGAAGAGCTTTTTCAAACTTCATCAAGGTTTAGATTAAGGCTGGGTGCGGTGGCTTATGCCTGTAATCCCAGCACTTTGGGAAGCCCAGGTGAGCGGATCACCTGAGGTCAGGAGTTCAGGACCACCCTGGTCAACATAGTGAAACCCATCTCCACAAAAATACAAAAATTAGCCAGGCATGGGGGTGCATGCCTATAATCCCAGCTACTTGGGAAGCTGAGGCGGGAGAATTGCTTGGACCTGCGAGGCAGAAGTTGCAGTGAGATGAGATCGTACCATTGCACTCCAGCCTAGGCAAAAAAGCAAGACTCTATCTCAAAAAAGAAAAAAAAAGGAAAAAAAAGATTAAATAACCCTTGCAATTGTCAACCATGCTCTGCTCAGATTCCACATTTACCAAGCAACCTTCTGATTAATACCTGGATCCCCAAAAGAGTGTCCTGGTAGAGCACACAGAAATATTTCTGGCCCTAGAAGGAAAGCACTCCATTATCAAGATATAGAAATTAGTCTTGTATGAATTAGGAGTTATTGCTGCCCACAGCTAGAATAATCTCTTAATTTTTCCCCCCCCTTTAGTTCTATCATTGGAGAAATTTTGCAAACCCTACTCTGAAATCTCTGGCTGCCTGAACACCTACTATATGACAGGCATGACCTTGGTTGACACAGTGAGGAATTCAACTCTGAAAATGACACTGTCCCTGCAAAAACAACTTAAAATCTAGTAGAGATAATAAAGCAAATACACCAGGAACTAAAATAAGGCACAAGTTGGACAGAATGCCATCTCATTATCACCTTGAAAAACCCCCAAGGCCAAGTCTAGGCCTCCTACTTCTATTCAACTTAAGGAAGTGATAATGAGGAGAAAATGTTCTTTTCATTAAAAGACTTCTTAATGAGTAGACCAAGACTGGCTGCTAAATGGTGGAATTTTGCTTTTCAGGTTGCATAGGATTTACATTTACCTTTCATGGTATAATCTTTATAAGGAGAAGAAAACAGACATGCAAGCATAGAAGAACAGGAGGATAATTATGTATAGATAAAGAAAGGGCAAGAGGAGCTGGTGGCAAAGACCATTTGTCCTCACAGTGATAAACAAGGGAACCAACAGGCACAACTCAGTGGCTCCCAAACCCAGCCAGTGCTGGCACGGCTGACGATAATCGCTAGCGCACACTCCACCCTCAGACATGCACCATACTTCCTTGATGCACACACAGACTCCTCATGTTTGCCTAGAACTCCCTACCTTGCCTCAGCTCAGACTCAAATACTACCTTTGCCTTAAGCTTTCCCTGCCCTCGGCTAATAGAAGAATCCTCTTCCTCCTACATTCCCACGTACGTTGTCTCAAAAGCCTTAGTGGCATTCCTCACATTTTATCTGCAGGTAGCTAAGAGGTAGCAAAAAGAATATCAGAATTTGACTCAGAAAACCTAGATTAAAATTCAGATCTTGCCACCAACTACCTGTAGAACCATGGAAAATCACAATTCTCCCATTTCAATAAATGAAGAAATTGTGTCCACTTCAAAGAGGAGCCCGGGAGGTTTAAATAAGGTAGTTTATGGTAATGATAGACCAGCCAAAAGTCTGCACAATGTGAGGGCAGAAAGGCAAAAGGATTTGTGTTTTGTCAAAGATGGCTTCCAAGGAAACAAATCTAGTTTTTGGGCAGGCACAGTGGCTCACATCTGTAATTGCAACACTTTGGGAGGCTGAGGCTGAAGGATCACTTGAGGCCAGGAATTCAAGACCAGCCTGGGCCACATAGTAAGACTTCTCACTCCCACCCCACACACAAAATTTAAAAATTAGCTGGGCATGGTGGCATGTACCTGTAGCCCCAGCTACTCTGAGGTGGGAGGATGGCTTGAGCCCAAGAGTTAGTAACTACAGTGGTCTATGGTCCACCACTGCACTCCAGCCTGGACAATAGAATGAGACCCTGTCTCAAAAAAAAAAAAAAAAAAAATCTGCTTTTTTTTAAAGAAGAGGGCCAGGCACAGTGGCTCATGCCTGTAATCCCAGCACTTTGGGAGGCCAAGGAGGGTGGATCACTTGAGGTCAGGAGTTTGAGACCAGTGTGGCCAACATGGTGAAACCCTGTCTCTACTAAAAATAAAAAAATTAGCCGGAGATCTCTTAAACCCAGGAGGTGGAGGTTGTAGTGAGCCAGGATGATGCCACTGCACTCCAGCCTGGCCAAGAGAGCAAGACTCCATCACAAAATAGTAATAATAATAATAATAATAATAATAATAATAAAGAAGAGGAGGAGGAAGATAATTTGGTGGAAGAATTCACAGAGGGAGGACTTAACTTGCCTGTGATCTTCTAATGGTAGGAAAAGATTCTAGAAGCAAAATTAAAGTAACTGTTGTCTCTTGTATTTATGACAGTGTCCAGAAAGAATTACAGACCTGAGAACAGTATAAGAAAATGTGATGGGCCGGGCGCGGTGGCTCATGCCTGTATCCCAGCACTTTGGGAGGCTGAGGCAGGCAGATAATCTGAGGTCGGGAGTTCGAGATCAGCCTGAGCAACATGGAGAAACCCTGTCTCTACTAAAAATCCAAAATTAGCCGGGCATGGTAGCACATTCCTGTAATCCCAGCTACTCAGGAAGGCTGAGGCAGGAGAATCGCTTGAACCCGGGAAGTGGAGGTTGCGCTGAGCCAAGATCACGCCACTGCACTCCAGCCTGGGCAACAAGAGCGAAACGCAGTCTCAAAAAAAAAAAGAAAGAAAAGAAAAAGAAAATGTGATGGCCGGGCGCGGTGGCTCACGCCTGTAATCCCAGAACTTTGGGAGGCTGAGGCAAGCGGATCACCTGAGGTCGGGAGTTCGAGACCAGCCTGACCAACATGGAGAAACCCCGTCTCTACTAAAAATACAAAATTAGCTGGGCTTGGTGGCACATGCCTGTAATCCCAGCTACTAGGGAGGCAGAGGCAAAAGAATCGCTTAAAACCAGGAGGTGGAGGTTGCAGTGAGCCGAGATTGTGCCATTGCACTCCAGCCTGGGCAACAAGAGCAAAACTCCATCTCAAAAAAAAAAATAGAAAGAAAAAGAAAATGTGGACCAGGTGCGGTGGCTCATGCCTGTAATCCCAGCACTTTGGGAGGCCGAGGCAAGTGGATCACCTGAGGTCAGGAGTTCGAGACCAGCCTGATCAACATGGAGAAACCCATCTCTGCTAAAAATACAAAATTAGCCAGGTGTGGTGGCACATGCCTGTAATCCCAGCTACTCGGGAGACTGAGGCAGGAGAATCGCTTAAACCCAAGAGGTGGAGGTTGCAGTGAGCCGAGATTGCGCCATTGCCTGGGCAACAAGAGAGAAACTCCATCTCAAAAAAAAAGAAAAAAGAAAAAAAGAAAATAAAATGTGTTAATCGGCTAAGTCACTTTTTTTTTTTTTTTTTTTTTTTTTTGAAACAGAATCTTGCCCTGTCACCCAGGCTGGAGTTCAGTGGCACGATCTCAGCTCACTGCAAGCTCTGCCTCCTGGGTTCATGCCATTCTCCTGCCCCAGCCTCCCAAGTAGCTGGGACTACAGGCGTTCGCCACCATGCCCAGCTAATTTTTTTATTTTTTATCTTTTCTTTGTATTTTTAGCAGAGACAGGAGTTTCACCATGTTAGCCAGGATGGTCTCAACCTCCTTACCTCGTGATCCGCCCGCCTCAGCCTCCCAAAGTGCTGGGATTACAGGCACGAGCCACCACGCCCGGCCTGAGGCTAAGTCGCATTTTAATTTCAACATATAAACAATGGAGGTTTTTGCTTTAAAGAAACAAGAATAACATGAATCCCAAGTAGAATCCTTATTTTAATCTGTTCTTTGGGCAAGACACCTGGGTCTTTCAGGAGCAGTTTAATTACAACTTAACTTGGGTGGTTATGGAGCAGTATTAACTATTTAAGCAACTCAAAGGCTGAGAATAATGTAGTGGGAAAAGCATTAGGGACCTGAGTTCCAATGTTTTTATGATTAATATTTGTAAAGCAGTCCAGGAGGGTCCCTGGGCCTCTGTTTCCTCATTTGTGCAATGAAACGAATCCTTGAGTGCCCTGTCAGAGGCCTTCTGGTTCTGTGCTCCTCTGAAAACTATCAAACTAACAAACTTCTGGAAGTCAATGATCGGCCAGGGTGAAGTCATGCTGCTCACTGCCCTGCCTTGAAAAGTTAAGGTATGCCGGGCGCGGTGGCTCACGCCTGTAATCCCAGCACTTTGGGAGGCCGAGACGGGTGGATCACGAGGTCAGGAGATCGAGACCATCCTGGCTAACATGGTGAAACCCCATCTCTACTAAAAAATACAAAAAAAACTAGCCGGGCGAGGTGGCGGGCGCCTGTAGTCCCAGCTACTTAGGAGGCTGAGGCAGGAGAATGGTGTAAACCCGGGAGGCGGAGCTTGCAGTGAGCTGAGATCCGGCCACTGCACTCCAGCCTGGGTGACAGAGCAAGACTCCGTCTCAAAAAAAAAAAAAAAAGAAAAGTTAAGGTATGAAATCTCCATTCCAGAGTATCAGCAAACCCTGTGCCTGTGCTGGACACTAGGGCTAGACATAAAACCTTGGCTATCCAGGAGCTGAATTTCTATCAGGAAGGGGGAAAAAAAGAAAAAACAGCTGGAGAATCAAAAAAATATATTAGAAAATATTACAACTGAAAGGAATTTACAAGTTATCTGGTTCTATTCCTTTCTTGTACAAATGAGTAAACCAAGAACCAGGACAAGAAGAGTCAAAAGTCATTTCCCCAAAAATGCACAGCTGGAGGAAGCATAGTTTAAGAAGGAAAGAGCACTGGACAGGGAGTCCTTACTCTACAAAGAACTAATTATGCCACACTGGGTCAGTGGCCACACCTCTCCAGGCCTCAGCCTTTCCTGGGGAATTATACAGTTTGACTACTGCTCCTTCCACTCTAACCCACTCTATGTTTGTGAACTTGGGACTAGAACTCATCCCTCTTGAGCCCCTACCCTGAGCTCTTTCTGTCCTACCAAAAAGAAATAAGGATGCTGAGGAAACACATCCAATTGCAAAGTCCCAGGAAGATGAGAAAAATGGTAGAAGCTGACTTATCCTGGAGTCCATTAATGCCCCGGAAGACTCATCTGAGAATTCATATATGCATCTCTCAGAATATCCTTTACCTGGTAATGGGAATACTTCCACTCGTTTAGTCACTCAGAAATGCATAATCCTTAAGGATAGGAAATAAAATTGATAGTGTTCAAATTCAAAAGACGAAAAGGGGTGTGCAGGCAGAAGCTGCTTACAGTAAAACTGATGAAGCCACAGCCTCAGAGTACGGGCTGTTCCAAGATCCTGGGAGAACCATAGCAGTGGGTTCACATGATCATACAATTGTATAAAATTTGCAAAAGTGAGGTATTTTTGCACTCTTTTCCTTAAAGAAGGCAGTAAGATTGAGGGCCAGCAGGGCATGGTGGCTCACGCCTCTAATCTCAGCACTTTGGGAGGCTGAGGTGGGTGGATTACCTGAGGTCAAGAGTTCGAGACCAGCCTGGCCAACATGGTGAAACCCCATCTCTACTAAAAATACAAAAATTAGCCAGGCGTGGTCATGCATGTCTGTAATCCCAGCTACTCGGGAGACCAAAGCAGAATTGCCTGAACCTGGGAAGCGGAGCTTGCAGCAAGCCGAGATTGCACCATTTCACTCCAGCCTGGGCAACAAGAGCAAAACTCCATCCTCCCCGCTACATTAAAAAGACTGAGGACCTATAAAACTTGCAACCACCCCTATATTCACAGATGAATTTCCCCTCGTCTCTCCCCTCCCCTCCCTTCCCCTCCTAGCTCCCCTCCTCTTTTCTCTTCCCCTTCCTCCCTTCTAGGACTAGAAGAAGGAAAAATTTTATTGTTTTTATGAAAATAGATAATTTAAGAGAAGATCAAGAATGAAGGATAAAAATAAGAAGGGGCTGGGCATAGTGGCTCATGTCTGTAATTCGAGCACTTTGGGAGGCCAAGGCAGGAGGATCGCTTGAGCCCCGGAGTTAGAGACCATTCTGGACAACACAGGGATACCCCACCCCAACAAAAATTTTAAACATTAGCCAGGCGTGCTCATGCATGTCTGTAGTCCCAGCCATGTATGCCTGTAGTCCCAGCTGCTCAGGTGGCTGAGGTGGCAGGACGGCTTGAGCCCTGGAAATGAAGGCTGCCGTGAGCTGTGATCATACCGCTACACTCCAGCCTAGGAGACAAAGAGAGATCCTGTCACTAAAAAACCAAACAAAATCACAAGTACTCCATAGATAAGTATAAATATTATATACCAATCAATCAATAAAATCTAAAATAAATCAAAAATGAAGTAGATTCATTTGTTGACACAGTCTTGAGTTCTGTTGGTAAGGTGTTTTTTTTTTTTTGAGATGGAGTTTCACTCTTGTTGCCCAGGGTGGAGTGCAATGGCGCGATCTCGGCTCACCGCAACCTCCGCTTCCCAGGTTCAAGCAATTCTCCCGCCTCAGCCTCCCTAGTAGCTGGGATTGTAGGCATGTGCCACCACGCCCAGCCAATTTTGTATTTTTGGTAAAGATAGGGTTTCTCCATGTTGGTCAGTTTGGTCTCAAACTCCCGATCTCAGGTGATCCACCCTCCTTGGCCTCCTAAAGTGCTGGGATTACAGGCCTGGGCCACCGCCCCCGGCCGACTGTTCCTGAGGTTTTTAAAGCTACTACTAGGTTGGGGGCGTGGTGGCTCACGTCTGTAATTCCAGCATTTTGGGAGGGTGAAGCGCGTAGATCGCTTGAGCTCAGCAGATTGAGATAAGCCTGACCAACATGGTGAAACCCCGTCTCTACTAAAAATACAAAACTTAGCCGGGCATGGTGGTAGGCGCCTGTAATCCCAGCTACTTGGGAGGCTGAGGCAGGAGAATAGTTTGAACCCGGGAGGCAGAAGTTGCAGTGAGCTGAGATCGCCTCACTGCACTCCAGCTGGGGCAACAGAAAAAAACTGTCTACTGCTAGGAGAACCCCAGAGAAGGATTCATTTAACTTTTATCTTTTTCTGCATAAGAACAGAAGAAGCCAACTTTAATTTCTAAACTTCATGAAATAGAACCTTGTATTTGGGGATTTTTATAGTCAATGAGAGGTTTTTTTTTTTTTTTTTTTGGTGGAGTCTGGCTCTGTCTCCCAGACTGGAGTACAGTGGGGTGATCTCGGCTCTCTGCAAACTCCGCCTCCCAGGTTCAAGTGATTCTCCTGCCTCAGCCTCCCGAGTAGCTGGGACTACAGGCACATGCCACCACGCCCAGCTAATTTTTTGTAATTTTAGTGGAGACGGGTTTCACCGTGTTAGCCAGGATGGTCTCGATCTCCTGACCTTATGATCCGCCCACCTCGGCCTCCCAAAGTGCCGGGATTACAGGCGTGAGCCACTGCGCCCAGCCCAATGAGAGTACATTTTGTATAGGAAGGGTATTTTGTTGTGCCCACTGGGGGTACCACATAAATACATTCTGCTTGTAATCTAGTCTTTCCCCTTTAGAAGCCCGTATGCATCTGATAGAGGAAATAGGGTGTGGTGAATTGTGAAATTGTAAGGGTACTTGAATTATGTAGCTGTTACCAGATGCCTCTACCTATTATAACATCAAATATTACATATGTTCAGATTTCTGAACTCTGCAATTAAAATGAAAACTTCTGTGCAGAAATGGCAGACATTTAATTTTCCTTGTCCTAAGAAGAAAAGAAAACCCAAATACGTGAGTCACTGGTAAAGCCAAATGAAGACCACGAAGGTTCTCTCTCAGGTTTAATACTGAATGCTATCCCAGACATGGAGATCCCTATCTTTCTGGAGACTGACATTTGTCATTCCAGGTGGAAGAGGTCAGTCTAAAGACAGGATAACTCAGTGAAATATCACTTTCCTCTCAAGATTCTAAAACTCAATGTTTCCCAAACTTGACAGATAAGCATTATCTGAGGCTGATTTTACAAAGCAGATTTCCAGGCAAGGCTTAGGTGGAGTCCAGGAATCTGTATTTTTAGCAAGCATCCCAGAGGATTCTTATCACTGTCGCAAAGTCAAGGCCCAGGGTGGCTCCCAGACTCATCATTATTGGAATAAATATAGCAGTCATGGGGAAATGTACTTTAACCTGCACACAGCTAGAAAGGCACTGGGATTCATGACTTAGAATTCCATCTTCAAGCCAAGATGTTAAACCTATCAATAAATGTGCATTTCTCATTATCAACCATAGTAGATTCTTTCTTCACATCTTTTTTTTCTTTCTTTTTTTTTTTTGGAGGTAGAGTCTCACTCTGTTGCCCAGGCTGGAGTGCAGTGGTGCATCTCAGCTCACTGCAAGCTCCGCCTCCCGGGTTCACGCCATTCTCCTGCCTCAGCCTCCCTGGGACTACAGGTGCCCGCCACCACACCCGGCTAATTTTGTTTATATTTTTAGTAGAGACGGGGTTTCACCATGTTAGCCAGGATGGTCTCGATCTCCTGACCTCGTGATCCGCCCGCCTTGACCTCCCAAAGTGCTGGGATTACAGGCGTGAGCCACCACACCTGGCCCTTCTTCACATCTTAAAGTGCCATATGCCCAGAGTTTCTACCAGCAGAAAACCAAAATATTAACAGAATAAATTACTTCAAATTAGATACATGCTGCTGAACTATTCTCAGGTATTTGGAATATTGGCAAATTTTGAACCAGGCGAAGGATCATTAATAGCATTGTCCTTTGAGCATATGCTTTGCTTTCAACTGCTCCAGTGTTAGCATCTTCATCATCCCACAAAGAAAGCAAGGGGTTGGTTTTGCCAGCTCCTCAAAGAGCTTTTTCAGTGATACATACAGTCAGAGACAGCTCACCTTGGGGACAGTGCCAGAACTCGTGGCTGCCTTCTCCCCTTGCCTGCCAGCATCTGCAGTGCCAGTTCCAGCATGATCCAAACAGCTAAAGAATGTGAGGGAAACAGAGGAGGGTCTGCCTGGGGGAAAGGAAAAGGCTCACTTCCTCCTCTACAGGGATACCCTCCAACTAAGAAGAGCAGCCAAGACCTAAGGTCAAGCCTATCACACATCTCAATAGTGGGAAGAATCCCAGAATTATGAATAAAATATAAACCTGTAAGAAAGTGACTTCTCACTATCAGGGACTGGGCTCTATCATATGCTATTAATATGTCATGATTCTGTTTCCTGAACACAAATGCAACTCTTTTAAAACATTGTTATTAATTTTTAAGAAGAAAATACATTCACACATTTAAAACAAACAAACACGATACCAGGTAAAAATCTTGCTTCTATCTTTGTCGGTAATCTGCCCAGTTCCCTTCCTCCTATCCAAACGGATTACTGTAGTTTCTTGTATATCCTTCTAGAATATATGCAAAAACAGGCAAATACAAATACATATTTACATTCTTTTTTTATTGTTTTTTTCTTTTTTGAGTCAGGGTCCCACTCTGTCACCCAGACTGAAATGCAGTGGTGGAATCATAGTTCACTGTAACCTCAAATTCCTGGGCTAAAGTAATCCTTCCAACTCAGCCTCCTGAATAGCTGGGACTACAGGCTTGTGTCAGTATGCCAGCTAATTATTTTTATTTTTATTTTTTGTTGAGATGGGGTCTGCTGTACTGCCCAGGCTGGTCTCGAACTTCTGGCCTCAAGCAATCCTCCCACTTTGGCCTCACAAAATGCTGAGATGACAGTTGTGAGCCACTGTACATGGCCCTATTTGTCCTCTTTTTACATAAAACAGAACATCCTGGGCACCCTATTCTAAACCTTGCCTTTTTTTCACTCATTAAATGTATCTTACAATTTTTCCACATTGGTACAAAAAGAACCTCTTCATTCTTGTTTGCGGTTGCCTGGTATTCTGTTTTAGTATGCACCGATTTGTAGTGAAACTATTCGTTTTCAGTTTGTTTCCTGACAGTGAAATAAATGGCTACACTTTAGAATCCCTGAAAGTTAAGAAAGCCCAGAAACACCAAGAAGTTTTGTGAAGTCATACATGTAGAATTTCTAGAGATTCTCAGATGGATATGATTTAAGAAATGTATTCTGTTTCATATCATTACAAAAAAATATTCAATATGTTATAACATAAGAGCAACTGGAAAGCATCTAAAAGAAATTAGAAAAGATTTTAAACTCAAATATTGGTTAATTAAGGTAAACAATGAAAGAAGAGGAGAGACAGAAGACCGGCTTTGTTTTTATAACTCCCTTCCAGCTTTGTCACACTCCTCTCGGTTCTTGGAGAGACCAGGGCTTGTTAGAAAAGACTCCCTAAGATTGTGTACTCAAGTGGTCCGTCTAATTAGAAGAGAAGAGGTTAGGTAAAGGGAAGGCCAGGAGGAAGACCAGGTGGGCCAGGAGAGCAATTTCCTTACATTTTTATTATAAGAGGCTAAACTGTTTCCTAAGTAGTCTACTTCCTCCAGGCTGTGATTTTATGAAAGAAAAACTTTTAACTTATAACTCAGTGTGTTTGACCACAACTCTATTTAAAGATACATCCTTTATTTTTTAACAAGCCTTGAACTGTTGAGTCATATAGAGATTTGTGATCTCTACTTTCTAGAGTTTCCCTCTCAGAAGACAAAACGAGATTTCACTTCCTGCTATGAATTTACAAGTACATCAATAAGTGTATCTCAGAGTAATTTTAAACATCAGAATAAAGAAGCTCCAAATATTTCTGAAAAGTTGGGATAACTTTAACTTGATCTCCGCCTTTGCCAGTCTAGCTTGCGTTCAGTGGTCTGTGGCCTGGGACGTTGGCAAATTCAGTCAAAATTAAATGGTCATGGTCATATGACTATGTATGGGTTTGGGGTATAACACTCAAAAATTTTGTCAGTGATGCATTAAAAAAAAAAAGAACTGAATTAAAACAACAGCATAGTTTTACACAAGTTAAATGTGCCCTTTATAAATACAGCAGGTTTTCAAATAACATTTGGATCAGTGTCTTTTCATTATAACTTAAAAGAGAAAAAATGGATTTCCAGCTAGAACCACCGTCAGTGTGGAGTCTGCACATTGTCCCCAAGTCTACATGGATTGTCTCTGGATACTCTGGTTTCCTCCCACATCCCAAAGATGTGCACGTTAGTTTTATTGGCATGTCTAACTTGTCCCAGTCTCAGTGAGTGTGGGAGTGTGTGTGAGTGCCCTGCAATGGAATGGCATCCTGCCTAGCGTTGGTTCCCACCTTGCACCCTGAGCTCCTGGGTTAGGCTCCAGCCACCTGCCACCCTGAACTGGAATAAACAGGTGGGAAAATAAATGAATGAGTAAATACAAACTATTGTCAAATAAAAATTCATAAAGTATATAATAATCATACAAATGCACAATTGGCCAGGCGTGGTGGCTCAAACCTGCAATCCCAGCACTTTGGGAGGCTGAGGCAGGTGGATCACAAAGTCAGGAGATCGAGACCAACCTGGCTAACACGGTGAAACCCCGTCTCTATTAAAAATACAAAAAATTAGTCAGGCGTGGTGGCTGGCACCTGCAGTCCCAGCTGCTCAGGAGGCTGAGGCAGGAGAATGGCGTGAACCTGGGAGGCGGAGCTTGCAGTGAGCCAAGACCAGCCTGGGCGACAAAGTAAGACTCCATCTCAAAAAAAAAACAAAAAAAAAAACTGCACAATCATAAATGGGGCAGCACAAAAGTGCTCAGTGAGCACCCCCATATTTGTTATTGTTTGTTTTTGAACTGCCTGGTGGTAGGAGGTGCTCCTGACAATTTTTGCTTTGCAAATATTTATTCCTTGATTTAACCCACCACATCTATGACCACCCTCACATACTGATTGACTAAAAACTTGGTAAATAATTATCTCATTTGTTTTGATTAATCTCTCTTAAATGTGTGTATAGCTCATAATTATTTCAATTCAATGTTGAATATTAGAAGTGTTTTGTGTCTTTATGTAGAAGTTTGATGACGTTTTTGTGACCAGAAACCTGATGTGGGAACTTAACTCTTGTTTATATGAATAGGTTTTGTTATACTTCGTTTTGCTTCAATTGGTAGTTTCCAAGAATCTATGCATGACGTTGATGAGGACTTACTGTGTAACACTTTACCTTGAAAAAAAAAAAAAATCTGCAGTTTGCTTGTGGAAGCCAGCATCTCCCTGTCTACCAGGCTGCCCACCAGGTTCCCACACTCATCACCTTGTATGGGAATGGAAAAAAATAATCGATAGGAAAAGGGTAAGAGAATAATGAGATAAAGAGAAGGAAAAGGGCTGGGTGCAGTGGCTCACACCTGTAAACCCAGCACTTTGGGGGCCTGAGGAGGGAAGATTGCTTGAGGCAATTGAGATGAGCCTGGGCAACATAATGAGACCTGTGCCTACAAAAAAATTAAAAACAAAAAAATTAGCTGAGCATGGTGAGGTACCTGGAGTCCTAGCTACTGGAGAGGCTGAGATGGGAGGATCACTTGAGCCCGGAGTTTGAGGCTGCAGTGAGTTATGATAGCACCACTGCACTCCATCCTGGGTGACAGAGCAAGATACTGCCTAAAAAAAAATTAAAATTAAAGTAAGCTTTAAAAAGATAAGAACGAGAGATAGAAAAAAGATCAGGAAACAGAGAGGAATGACACAAAACACACTGAGAGGACAGGGAAAGGTGTGGCTGGGCCAGGGTGGCAGAGGCAGGAAGGGTAGCAGAGCTGTCAGTTACTGTGAAGTGACTGAAGGAAGGTTATCTGAAATGAGACAAAAGGTCAATGGGTGTAGCTCATTGTCCTTGTGAGGAGTGTGAGAGTGTGTGTGTGTGTGCATGCACACGTGTGCAAGTTATGTGTATTTCCACGAGGTTCGATTCAGTTGGGTGAAGTTTTCTGTGTTTGCATAGTGTTTCCCATGGATGAAATCGTGCATAAGCAAAACAAAATTCACATTATGCTCAAAATGTTCCCTATTATTATCAATCGTGTCGGAACAACTTCATGTTTTCAAACCAAGAGTTTTACCAGAACTGACTGTATTTAGACGATATTTATAAATCTGGAGGTATGTACACCTACTGTTTATGTCAGTTATATCTCGGATTATAACTTATTTAAGTTTTCTTCTTTCTGTTAATTTGTATTTGCTAAATTTCCTTCAAGTAACATCTACCCATTTGTAATAAAAAATAGGGGCCGGGCGTGGTGGCTCACGCCTGTAATCCCAGCACTTTGGGAGGTCGAGGTGGGCAGATCACGAGGTCAAGAGATCAAGACCATCCTGGCTAACACGGTGAAACCCCATCTCTACTAAAAATGCAAAAAATTAGCCGGGCGTGGTGGCAGGCACCTGTAGTCCCAGCTACTTGGGAGGCTGAGGCAGGAGAATTGCTTGAACCCGAGAAGCAGAGGTTGCAGCAAGCCGAGATCGCACCACTGCACTCCAGCCTGGGTGATAGAGCGAGACTCCGTCTCAAAAAAAAAAAAAAAAAAAGGAAAAAAATGTTTTTAAAGTCAGAATTGCGGGTTGTAATCCCAGCACTTTGGGAGGTCAAAGAGGGTAGATCACTTGAAGTCAGGAGTTTGAGACCAGCCTGGCCAATGTGGTGAAACCCCACCTCTACTAACAATACAAAAATTAACCAGGCGTGGTGGCAAGCGCCTTTAATCCCAGCCACTTGGGAAGCTGAGAAACAAGAACTGCTTGAAACCAGGAGACAGAGGTTGCAGTAAACCGAGATTGCACCAGCCTGGGTAACAGAGTCTCACTCTGTCTCAAAAAATAAAAATATAAATAAAAATAAATAAAGTCAGAATTCTGCCAAAAACTGATCTGGTTCTAAAAAACAACTGCAAACCTGTGATTCTTTCCCTGACCTACTCAAATGTTAGCCACCAACTGACCTCAGGATTACACTAGAGCTCTATTCTGCAGCCTACAGGTCAAAGAATTATTAAAAGGTGAAACTGCCAGGAACCTGAGGACTTGTCTTGCCCAGACTCCTTATTTTACATTTAAGGACATGCAGGTCTAGGAGGTGAAATGACCTGCCCAAGGTCACATAACTGATTGGTGACAAAGCTGGAACAAAATCACCAAGTCTCCTGGCTAGCAGTTTAATGATCCTTTTCACTCTTCACCTGCTTTTTTTTTTTTTTTTTTCCTAACAGTCATAGAAGTATTGTGGAATTGGGCTTGGTTTACACAACACCAAATCAACAAATCATTTCAGTCCAAAGAAATCTAACAAAACAAAACTGTCAACTGGGTGAAAAATAAAATCATGCCAACTTCTTGTTTCACACTGCATAGACAAAACAACCAGTCATTACGTGGATGTTTCTCTTTCCAACTGGTTGCTTCGGCAGTAGGTTCTCAAAGCCTCTGTGTTCGAAAAACTATCCATGGGGTTGGTGGGAGGAAGAGAAAGGGAATTTTTTTTTTTAAGGCAAATTAAGCTCCTCAAACCTCTACTGCCCATTTAAATAACTGGATTTGGACATTTAATTTAACTACACTTGCCCGTAAAAACCAATACTCTAGACTACATGAGGAAACAGACTCATTGAGAAGTCAATACTGCTTGATATGAAGACAAGGGAGGCTGAGGCAGGAGAATCACTTGAACCCATGAGACAGAGGTTGCAGTCAGCTGAGATCACACCACTGCACTCCAACCTGGGCAACAAGAGTGAAACTCCATCTTGCAAAAAAAAAAAAGAAAAAAAAAAGACAAGGTACCCACCATTTCCATGTATTTGAGGATTCTAAATCAATAACCTAATAAAAATGAAAAAGAAAACACGGAACACTTTCATGCCAATTTTAAGCAAAGAAAAAACTGGGCCAGGCAGGGTGGCTCACGCCTGTACTCCCAGCACTTTGGGAGGCCGAGGCAGGTGGATCACGAGGTCAGGAGTTCGAGACCAGCCTGACCAACATGGTGAAACCCTGTCTCTACTAAAAATACAAAAAAAAAAAAAATTAGCTGGGTGTGGTGGTGGGTACTTGTAGTCCCAGCTACTCTGGAGGCTGAGGCAGGAGAATCACTTGAACCCAGGAGGCGGAGCTTGCAGTGAGCCGAGGTCACACAACTGCACTCCAGCCTGGGCAACAGAACGAGACTCTGTCTCAAAAAAAACAAAACAAAACAAAACTGTATTCTATGTCATTGACACAAAGATGGTTTCATTTATCTGCCTTAAATAGATTATCTACGATCAACAATAGAAAATTTTTAATTCGTTTTAGTATGCAGCTGTTTCTATATACAACTCATCAGGCTAAAGTCTCAGTGAGTACACCAAAGAAAAAGTGTACCATTTCAATTAGAAAGGATGGAAAACCTGGCGAGGCCGAACACTGGCCGGTCTCAAGAACATGATGGGAACTAATGAAAGAGCCAGGTTTCTGGCCTTCAACAATTAAGTGATCAGCTGCCTTTGGTTACCCCTAACAACTTACACAGACAAGAAGATTACCAGGCAAACAGGCTGCAACAATTCAGGATCCAGAGCCAACTGGAGTGCTGAAATGACATATATTTCCAGGACAGTCGCTACCTTCTCATGTAAAAAAGAATGAAGTAGAATTATTAAAAAATTTGGAACTTGGCAAACAGTTGCTGACGTGCACTCATTAACATAATGTACCCGTAGAAAAACAGCCCAAGAGGACAGCTATAGTCAGAAGGTTCAGGCTGGCTCACAACTAAGGGCCCTGCTTTTCCTTTAAATAATATTTAGTGATGATTTAATTTTTGTTTTGTGTTCTCTTCTGATTAGAAAGATAATGCTCAGGAAACTTAATTCTGAGCTGAGCACAGTGACTCACATGATAATCTCAGTACTTTGGGAGGCCTAGGTGGCAGGATGACTTGAGGCGAGGACTTTGAGACCAGCCTGGGCAACAGAGCAAGACCCTGTTTCTACAAAAATGTCAGAAAGAGAGAGAGAAGGAAAGAGAGGAGCAAGGAAAGGAGGAAAGAAGGTTGGTTAATTCTGGAAAATATAAAATAAAAATAGTAATAATTAAAAAAATTAAATCCACAACAGAATATCACCACTCAGAGGTAACATTTTTATGTATATACTCCAAATCTTTTTGCTATGAATGTTTTTTATATAATTGTGATCAAACTGTATATTTTATATATATATATATATTTTTTTTTTTTTTTTTTTTTTTTGAGACAGAGTCTCGCTCTGTCACCCAGGCTGGAGTACAGTGGTGCTATCTCTGTTCCCTGCAACCTCTGCCTCCTGGCGTCAAGCAATTCTCCTGCCTCAGCCTCCTAAGTAGCTGGGATTACAGGTACACACCACCGTACCTGGCTAATTTTTGTATTTTTGGTAGAGACAGGGTTTTACCACCTTGGCCAGATTGGTCTTGAACTCCTGACCTTGTTATCCGCCTGCCTCAGCCTCCCAAAGTGCTGGGATTATAGACATGAGCCATTGTGCCCGGCCTCCAATATTTTTATAAATTCATTGGCAACGTTGTTTCATTTATATCACATCTCACTATATAAATAGTAAACTCCTACTTATTTTCTCACTTTTCTAGGATTGGATATTCAGGTTGGTTTCAAATTTCCACTATTATGAATACCTTAGAAACAAGTATCTTGAAACATAAATCTTTGTCTAGATTCCACATATCCATATATATATTGAGATAGTCTTGTTCTGTCGCCCAGGCTGGAGTGCAGTGGCACAACCTTGGCTCAGTGCAACCTCTGCCTCCTGGGTTCAAGAGAATCCTCCTGGATTCTCCTGCCTCAGCCTCCCAAGTAGCTGGGATTACAGGTGGGCATCACCATGCTCTGCTAATTTTTGTATTTTTAGTAGAGACGGGGTTTCACTATGTTGGCCTGGCTGGTCTCAAACTCCAAACCTCAGGTGATCCACCCGCCTTGGCTTCCCCAAGTGCTGGGATTACAGGTGTGAGCCCCCATGCCCAGCTGATTCCTTATTTTTTTTTTTTTTTCTTGAGACGGAGTCTCGCTCTGTCGCCCAGGCTGGAGTGCAGTGGCTGGATCTCAGCTCACTGCAAGCTCCGCCTCCCGGGTTCACGCCATTCTCCTGCCTCAGCCTCCCGAGTAGCTGGGACTACAGGCGCCCGCCACCTCGCCCGGCTAGTTTTTTGTATTTTTTAGTAGAGACAGGGTTTCACTGTGTTAGCCAGGATGGTCTCGATCTGCTGACCTCGTGATCCGCCCGTCTCGGCCTCCCAAAGTGCTGGGATTACAGGCTTGAGCCACCGCGCCCGGCCCTTTTTTTTTTAAATAATACCTTTATTAATTTAATTAGCCATGAAAATAACACTAAGAGGTAGGTACAAATGATGAAATATAGTGCAGAAAAATAATTAATTTGCTTAAGGTCACACAGCCAAGTAAGCAGGAAAGCATGGATTTGAACCTGGGCTGTACTATCTCTCTCTCTCTTTTTTTTTTTTTTTTTTTTTTTAGAAGTAGTTTCGCTCTTCTTGCCCAGGCTGGAGTGCAATGGCGCAATCTCGGCTCACTACAACCTCCACCTCCGGGGTTCAAACGATTATCCTGCCTCAGCCTCCCAAGTAGCTGGGATTACAGGCATGCACCACCACTCCAGCTAATTTTGTATTTTTAGTAGAGATGGGGTTTCTCCATGTTGGTCAAGCTGGTCTTGAACTCCTGACCTCAGGTGATCCACCTGCCTCGGCCTCCCAAAGGGCTGGGATTACAGGGGTGAGCCACCGCGCCCAGCCTGTACTATCTCTTTATGGGGATATTTACTAGTCAGAAGAATGTGAGTTTTTTTTTTTTTTTGAGACGGAGTCTCGCTCTGTCGCCCAGGCTGGAGTGCAGTGGCCAGATCTCAGCTCACTGCTAGCTCCGCCTCCCGGGTCTATGCCATTCTCCTGCCTCAGCCTCCCGAGTAGCTGGGACTACAGGCGCCCGCCACCTCGCCCGGCTAGTTTTTTGTATTTTTTAGTAGAGACGGGGTTTCACCGTGTTCACCAGGATGGTCTCGATCTCCTGACCTCGTGATCCGCCCATCTCGGCCTCCCAAAGTGCTGGGATTACAGGCTTGAGCCACCGCGCCCGGCCGGGTTTTTTTTTTTTTTAAAGAATTTTTGATAATTATTGGTAAACCATTCAATTATCTTCCAGAAATAATGTAACAATTTATATTATCTAAAAAACCAACTATCTGAAATGTTATGATCCAAAGGCTCCCATTTCTCAAATATACCACTTTTGTGATAGTTAAAACAAAAGGCCAGGCGTGGTGGCTCACGCCTATAATCTCAGTACTTTGGGAGGCTGAGGCGGGTGGATCAGGAGTTTGAGAGTAACCTGACAAACATGGAGAAACCCCGTCTCTACTAAAAATACAAAATTAGCCAGGCGTGGTGGCGCATGCCTGTAATCCCAGCTACTCCGGAGGCTGAGGCAGGAGAATCGCTTGAACCCAAGAAGCGGAGGTTGCGGTGAGCTGAAATCGCGCTATTGCACTCCACTCTGGGCAACGAGAGCGAAACTCCAAATTAAAAAAAAAAAAAAAAATTTAGGCCAGGCGCGATGGCTCAGGCCTGTAATCTCAGCACTTTGGGAGGTCGAGGCAGGCCGATCACGAGGTCAGGAGATTGAGACCATCCTGGCTAACACGGTGAAACCCCGTCTCTACTAAAAATACAAAAAATTAGCCAGGCATGGTATCGGGCGCCTGTAGTCCCAGCTACTCCGGAGGCTGAGGCGGGAAAATGGCGTGAACCCGGGAGGCGGAGCTTGCAGTGAGCTGAGATCCAGCCACTGTACTCCAGCCTGGGCGACAGAGCGAGACTCGGTCTAAAAAAAAAACAAAAAAAATGTATGCCATGCTGAAGATCTTCAGGCAAGTGATAACAAACTGCATAGCATCTGTATACCTATTCCTGAAGACCTACTTGTAACAAACAACCTGCAGGGGAGGAGGAAGAGATCACCATTGCTCAAATAAACCTGTGTTTTCACATGGGGAAATGACATCATGCCCTGTGTGCATGCCATCAGTTCATTAGGTGCCCAACCAGTGGTTTTTCACCTAAAAATGCTACAAATAAAGGACACAGGAAAAATGCAGTAAGCATTCTAAAATACATCCAGTTCTCCATAAACATTTGGTCTAATAAATAGAATAAATAGGCCGGGCGCGGTGGCTCAAGCCTGTAATCCCAGCACTTTGGGAGGCCGAGGCGGGCGGATCACAAGGTGAGGAGATCGAGACCATCCTGGCTAACACGGTGAAACCCCGTCTCTACTAAAAACACAAAAAAGTAGCCGGGCGAGGTGGCGGGCGCCTGTAGTCCCAGCTACTCGGGAGGCTGAGGCAGGAGAATGGCGTAAACCCAGGAGGCGGAGCTTGCAGTGAGCTGAGATCGCGCCACTGCACTCCAGCCTGGGGGACAGAGCAAGACTCCGTCTCAAAAAAAAAAAAAAAAAAAAATAGAATAAATAAATTATAATGTATTCATGCAATAAAATCGATACAGTAATAATAATGGATGTCATTAACAGAGACAAGGTCTTGCTCTGTAACCCAGGCTAGAATGCAGTGGTGCCATCTCAGCTCACTGCAGTCTTGACCTCCTGCGCTCAAGTGATCCTCCCACCTCAGCTTCCCTAGTGGCTGGGACTACAGGGGTGCGCCACCACATCCAGCTAATTTTTGTAATTTTTGTAGAGATGGGGTTTCACCATGTTGCCCAGGCTGGTCTCGAACTCCTGAACTCATGCCATCCACCTGCCTCAGCCTCCCAAAGTGCTGGAATTTACAAGTGTGAGCCACTGCACCCGGTCCTTTAACATAATTTTGAAAGGAAGAAGTCAAATACAAAAGAGTGTTTACTGTGTGATTTCATTTACATGCAGTTCAAGAAAAGGAAAAACTAATCGACGGTATTAGAAATAAGGAGACTAGGTAATTTTGGGGAGATTTGGAAAGGGTTTGGTGATTGAGAGAGAACATGAGGTGGGCTTCTGAGGTGCTGGTGATGTTCTATCTCTGATCTACATGCTGTTTACAAGAGTTTGTACCTGTTTTGTGAAAACTCATCAAACTGTGCACTTATGGCATGTGTAGTTTTCTGATGGGATATCATATTTCAATTTTTTAAGTTTATTTTTAAAACCCGGGGCCAAATTAAAATACATGCCAAAATATGAGCAGAGGCAAACCAAATGACTACCTAAGTAGAATAAGCCATTGTGAAATAGAACTGAGAAATGTAATAGAGTCTTACTTATAAAATCTAACACCAAGGAATACAATTGCTAAATTTGAGAGTGATAGAAGGAGGAATGAATTAAAAACAAAATTTTATTTGACAAGCTTTTTTTTTTTTTTTTTTTTTAGACTGAGTCTGGCTCTGTCGCCCAGGCTGGAGTGCGGTGGCCGGATCTCAGCTCACTGCAAGCTCCGCCTCCCGGGTTCACGCCATTCTCCTGCCTCAGCCTCCCGAGTAGCTGGGACCACAGGCGCCCGCCACTTCGCCCGGCTAGTTTTTGTATTTTTTAGTAGAGACGGGGTTTCACCGTGTTAGCCAGGATGGTCTCGATCTCCTGACCTCGTGATCCGCCCGTCTCGGCCTCCCAAAGTGCTGGGATTACAGGCTTGAGCCACCGCGCCCGGCCTATTTGAACAGCTTTAACCTAACGTGACTCTTTGGAGAGTTTTATTTGTGTTGAGGGTAAAATTTCCATTGTAAATGCAATTTCTTTAATAAATATAGGAATATTCATATTTTCTATTTCTTCTTGTGTTAGTTTTGGTAAGTGACATGTTTCAAAGAATTTGTTCATTTTGGCCAGGCACGGCAGCTCACACCTGTAATCCCAGCACTTTAGGAGGCCGAGGCGGGCAGATCACCTGAGGTCAGGAGTTCAAGACCAGCCTGGCCAACATGGTGAAACTCCGTCTCTACTAAAAATGCAAAAATTAGCCAGGCATGGTGACACCTACCTGTAGTCCCAGCTACTCAGAAGGGTGAGGCAGAAGAATCGCTTGAACCCGGGAGGCGGAGGTTGCAGTGAGCCAAGATCATGCCACTGCACCCCAGCCTGGGCAGCAGAGCGAGATTCCATCACAAAATAATAATAATAATAATCATCATCATCATCATCATCATCATTTGTTCATATCATCTAAGTTGTCAAGTTTACTGACATTAAGTTGCCCATAATATTCCTTTCTTATTCTATTATTCTTTAATGCTTATACTTAGGATCTTTAGTGATGCCACCTCTTTTATTCCTGATATTGGTGATTTCTGTCTTTTTTTCCTTGTTGAATCCAGGTACAGTTTTATCAATTATATAAATATTTTTCAATTTGAAGGAAACATTACTGTTTTCATTATCCATTTCATTGATTTTTGTTCTCATTTTTACTTTCTTCATTTTTAACTTACATCAAGTTTAATTTGCTCTTTTTATTCTAGCTTTTAGAGATAAAAGTTTAAATTATTGATTTTAGATCTTTCATCATTTTTTCTAGTATAAGCATTTAGAGCTGTAAATTTTCCTCTAAACGCTGTTTCAGTGTCAGTCCAGAAATTTTGATAATTTCTGAGACCTGGGTTATTTAGGAGTAACTTTAATTTTCAAACATCGGAGAATATTCTGGATATCTTTCTGTTACTTACACTTGATTATATTGTGGTAGTATATTGTAGTAGTATATTGTAGTAATACTCTGCATTACTACAATCCTCTTAAATTTGCTGAGACTTGCTTTATTGTCCAGCAAATGATCTATCTATCTTTATTTGTTTGTTTATTTATTTTTGAGATAGGGTCTTGCTCTGTCACCCAGGCTGGAGTGCAGTGGCATAATCGTAGATCACTGCAGCCTCAACCTCCTGGGCTCAAGTGATTCTCCCAAGTAACTGAGACTACAGGTGCATGCCACCACACCCAGCCAAATTAAAAAAAAAAAAAAAAAATTGTAGCGATGGGGTCTCACTATGATGCCCAGAATGGTCTCAAACTCCTGGACTCAACTGATCCTCCCACCTCAGCCTCCCAAAGTACTGGGCCTATAGGTGCACACTACTGCACCCAGCCAAGAAATCCCGCTGAAAGACATGGACACAGGTAGTTTAAAAGCAAAAGGATAGAAAAAGATACAAAGCATAAGAAAGTTGGAATGTCTATATCAATATCCGACAGTATATTTCAGAGCAAGGAATATTATCAGGGATTAGAAAGAAATATTTCATAATAGTACAAGATCAGTTCATCAGGAAAACATAATACTGGGTGTATAATGCACCCAGTAATGGAATTTTAAAATTAATAAAACAAAACCTGATAGAATTGAAAGGAAAAATAAACAAATCCATATATGTGGCCATTTCAATACTCCTCTCTTAGTAGTTGATAGAACAAGTAACAGAATATCAAAAAGGATATAGAGCACTTGAATAATAATGCCAGCCAACTAGATCTAATTAACATTTATAAAATACTCTACCCTAGACCAACTAAATCAGAATTTCTGGGAATTGGGAGGGGAGGACCCTGCAACATAGGCATCACTAGTTTTTAAAAGTTCTCAGGTGATTTCAATGTACAATCCAGTTTGAGGATAACAGAACTAGAATCAATTTCCAAGGTCCCTTCAATTCAGGTGTTATGGTAGGTATCCTGTTAAGTCCAGGGCACCTATATCAAGGAAAGGACTCAAGGACAAAGAGAGTGGGGCTGAGGAAAAATTTAGCAGAAATAAAGAGGAGGTGATCGTATGAGCTGGTTTTGGACCACGGGGCTAAATAGTAAACCCTTCCTTCCTTTCCTTCCTTCCCTCCCTCCCTCCCTCCCTCCCTCCCTCCCTTCCTTCCTTCCTTCCTTCCTTCCTTCCTTCCTCTCTCTCTTTCCTTTCCTTTCCTTTCCTTTTTTTTTTTTTTTTTTTCGAGACGGAGTCTTGCTTTGTCGCCCAGGATGAAGTGCAGTGGTGCCATCTCGGCTCACTGCAACCTCTACCTCCTGGGTTCAAATGATTCTCCTGCCTCAGCCTCCCGAGTAGCTGGGATTACAAGCACCCACCACCACCACGCCCAACTAATTTTCATGTTTTTAGTTAAGACGGGATTTCACCATCTTGGTCAGGCTGGTCTTGAACTCCTGACTTCATGATCCGCCTGCCTCAGTTTCCCAGAGTGCTGGGATTACAGGCTGAGCCACTGCACCCAGTGAAAATTTCTTTCTTGATTAACCTCTACTTCCCTTTTTTCTTGCTTTATTCCTTTCAGTAAAGGCTTCTTCCTCTCACTTCATCCCAAACCGTTAGGTGATAAACATCCTAAGGTTTTCTCTACTTGGTCCACTTCAAAGCCTTCTTCTTGGTAAAGAACCATCTTCGTAATTTATTTCTCAATGTTAATGTGTCAAAAATTTCTTAGCCCAAGAATTAAGGCTTATCTTTAAAGCATTATCCCCAGTCAAAAGAATTTCAGGCCGGGCGCGGTGGCTCACGCCTGTAATCCCAGCACTTTGGGAGGCAGAGGCCGGAGGATCACGAGGTCAGGAGATCGAGACCATCCTTGCTAACACGGTGAAACCCCGTCTCTACTAAAAAATACAAAAAATTAGCCGGGGCCGGGCGCGGTGGCTCAAGCCTGTAATCCCAGCACTTTGGGAGGCCGAGACGGGCGGATCACGAGGTCAGGAGATCGAGACCATCCTGGCTAACACGGTGAAACCCCGTCTCTACTAAAAAATACAAAAAACTAGCCGGGCGAGGTGGCGGGCGCCTGTAGTCCCAGCTACACGGGAGGCTGAGGCAGGAGAATGGCGTGAACCCGGGAGGCGGAGCTTGCAGTGAGCTGAGATCCGGCCACTGCACTCCAGCCTGGGTGACAGAGCAAGACTCCGTCTCAAAAAAAAAAAAAAAAAAAAAAGAAAGCCATCAGATAAGTAACACCTACTCGTAGATTCATACAATTACAAAGCTGGAAAATTCTCAGCTGGAGCGTAGTTTAACTCCTTACCCCAAGTATAACTCCCATGGCATCTAAGATTCCTCAGAAGTAACTACCGAGCTTTTGCTTAAATAACCAGTGACAAAACATCTTTATTCCAGTTTTAGTCTTAATTTTTTATTTTTATTTTATTTATTTATTTTTTGAGATAGAGTTTCTCTCTTGTTGCCCAGGCTGGAGAGCAATGGTGCGATCTTGGCTTACGGCAGCCTCTGCCTCCCGGGTCCTACCGATTCTCCTGCCTCAGCCTCCCCAGTAGCTGGGATTACAGGTGCCCGCCACCACACCCAGCTGATTTTTGTATTTTTAGTACAGACGGGGTTTCCCAAGTTAGTCAGACTGGTCTCAAATTCCTGACCTCATGATCCGCGTGCCTCAGCCTCAAAGTGCTGAGATCACAGGCGTGAGCCAACGTGCCCAGCCTAGTCTTAATTATAATAAAGACTTTTACTTTTACATAATCATTGCACATAATAATTTTGGAAATTATGGAGTAAAATAGAAATTGTTGGCCAAGTGTGGTGGCTCATGCTTGTAATCTCAGCACTTTGGGAGGCTGAGGCAGAAGGATTACTTGAGACCAGGAGTTCAAGACCAGCCTGGGCAACATAGCAAGACCCTATCTCTACAAAAAAAGTTATTAAAAATTTAGCCAGGTGTGGTGGTGTGTGCCTGTGGTTTCAGCTACTTGGGAGGCTGTGGCAGGAGGATCAGTTGAGCCCAGGAGGTCAAGGTGGCAGTGAGCCTTGATCACACCACTGCACTCCAGCCTGAAATAGAGTAAGAACCTGCCTCAAAAAATTTTTTTAAATAAATTGTTAATGATGTCTTCCTATTTTTTAAAAATAGGGCTTAATAAAATCTATAGTAAGATGACTGGAGTTTCACCCTCCATGCCAAGTACTGTCCACTGAACACAACGACTTAATCTCTCTAAGCCTCTGCTTCTTCATCTGTAAAATGAGGAATAACAGGATCAAGTTTATAAGGTTGTTAAAACCAACCTAAATGACTTAGTTTAAGTAAAGCACGTGGAACAGTGCCTGGCTCTATTTTGGCTATTTTTATTATGATTGGTTGTGGCATCTCAAAGAAGTATGATGAAAATGACTCTGAGTCTTGGGAGGCTGAGGCGGGCAAATCATGAGGTCCGGAGCTAGAGACCAACCAGCCTGGCCAACATAGTGAAAACCATCTTTACTAAAAATACCAAAATAAGCCAGGTGTGGTGGCAGGTGCCTGTAATCCCAGCTGCTTGGGAGGCTGAGGCAGGAGAATCACTTGAACCCGGGAGGCAAAGCTTGCAGTGAGCCGAGATCGTGCTACTGCACTCCAGCCTGGACAACAGAGCAAGACTCTATCTCAAAAAAAGAAAGAAAGAAAGAAAGAAGGAAAGAAAGAAAGAGAGAGAAAGAAAGAAAGAAAGAAAGAAAGAAAGAAAGAAAGAAAGAAAGAAAGAAAGAAAGAAAGAAAGAAAGAAAGAAAGAAAGGAAAAGAAAAGAAAAGAAAAAGAAAAGAAAAGAAAAGAAAAGAAAAGAAAAGAAAAGAAAAGAAAAGAAAAGAAAAGAAAAGAAAAGAAAAGAAAAGGAAATGACTCTGAGGCAGCATCCCAGTAGCCATGAGTTAGTGGGATCGGCAATGGTGTAGGGGAACACAGAAACACATGACTATCTACCATTTGTGACCAATGACTGCATGCTAAAAGGATGTGTACAAACTGACAAGTACCAGAAAAGAACAAGATAGCCTAACAGCTGAGGCATTAAAGGTGATCAAATTATAGCCAATATTTTTCTCTTTTAAAAACAATTTTCGACCCCAGCCTGGGCAACAGAGTGAGACTCCATCTCGAAAACTAAAAATAAATAAAAACAATTTTTGGCCAGGCATGGTGTCTCACACCTGTAATCCTAGCACTTTAAGAAGCCAAGATGGGTAGGTGATTTGAGCCCAGGATTTCTAAACCAGCCTGGGCAACACAGGGAGATCCCCATCTCTACAAAAAATAGAAAAATTACCCAGGCATGGTGGCATGTACCCGTAGTCCCATCTACCAGGATGGCTGAGGTAGGAGGATCAACTGAGCCCCAGGAGGTTGAGGCTGCAGTGAGCCATGATGGCCCCCACTGCACTTGAGCCTGGGCAATAGAGCACCACCCTGTCTCAACATAAAAATAAAAATGAAATCAGTTTCACCACTGTTACAGCATTGTTGGTATAACAGCTAATGATTAAAGTAAAGATAAAACCAAAAAAGCCCACCATTTTTTTTTTTTTGAGTCAGAGTCTGTCACTGTCACCCAGGCTGGGGTGCAGTGTCGTGATCTCAGCTCACTGCAAACTCTGACTCCCAGGTTCAAGCGATTCTCCTGCCTCAGCCTCCCAAGTAGCTGGGATTACAGGCATGTGCCAC
Source organism: Theropithecus gelada (assembly GCF_003255815.1). NCBI lineage: Eukaryota > Metazoa > Chordata > Mammalia > Primates > Cercopithecidae > Theropithecus > Theropithecus gelada. The sequence goes on from NC_037669.1 coordinate 108,708,277, forward strand.
CACGCCCAGCTAATTTTTGTATTTTTAGTAAAGACAGAGTTTCACCATGTTGACCAGGCTAATCTCAAGCCCCTGACCTCAGGTGATCCGCCTGCTTGGGCCAACCAAAGTGCTTAGATTACAGGCATGAGCCACCATGCCCAGCCTCCACCTTTACTTTGGATTATAACTTCTATCCATAATATCTATCCAGGTCTTCTTGTACTATATAAAAATAAACCTAATATCCTCTCCCTTTCTCAGGACCCTTTATATCTGTTAATTCCCCTTTGTATCTGTCATTTGGAGACTATTTCTCTAGGTAAAAGTCTTCCGCTTTTATTTTTTATATGTAAAGTATTAATATAAAAATATTAACTGTATCTTTTAATTATTCTTTGAATAAATTTTCAGAGCTTCATATTGCTTGATTTACTTCTGAGCCCCTCTTTTGGAGTGTACAATTTACCTACACTTCCCACTCCTACAAATGAAATGCCAATGAACATCTTTGTTGATAAATTTGTGCCTTCATTTCTGATTATTTCCTCAAGAAACTAGGCCACATGTCCTGCTGTCAATACTTCAGATGACATCACCATTTGGGCAGCAGCCTGAACACACTGCTTATTCATATTGAGCTTTTAGTCAACCAAAAGGGTTCCTTTCTCACACTTGGTCCTGTTTATCCACATCTCGTCCATCCAGATCCCAAAACATCTTGTTTTTGGGCTCATCATTCCAAGCCTATCAAGATTATTTAAAAGTAGCTTTTGTTAATTAGCAAAGCAGTACAAGTTCAATGTAGAAAATATAAAAAACACAGAGGCTCACAATATTTGCTATCTCACAAGCCAGAATTTTCCTCTTTGTTGCAAAATTGAAAGCACACAATTTTTAAACTTGCCCAGAACTCCCCCATTCCCACCCCACTTTATTGAGCGAACTTCTATATTGAGATATCCCTTCTCCCACATTCCCCCTCCCCTTCCTTACACAGTCACTCCAGAAGTCTTGACTGGATCGGACTTGCCTACTCTAGAACTTCCTGGCTTTCTTCAAATTCAAAAGATTCACGGCCTTTTGGAGATGCCTTAGATACCTCTCATGCCTTAGATGCTGCAGGCTGGGAATACCATTCCCAACTTGTATTTCATATCTAGCTGTCTCCTTAATGTGAAAACATCAGAGCAGTGAATTCTATTTCTGACAATACCAAATGGGGTGACCCTTATTAGAAAACTATTAATATCAATGAGACTTTTTTTTTTAGATAGAGTTTCGCTCTTGTTGCCCAGGCTGGAGTGCAATGGCGTGATCTCGGCTCGCCTCACTGCAACCTCCACCTCCCGGGTTCAAGCAATTCTTCTGCCTCAGCCTCACAAATAGCTGGGATTACAGGTACCTGCCACCATGCCCAGGAATTTTTGTACTTTTAATAGACAAGGGGTTTCACCGTGTTGGCCAGGCTGGCCTTAGCTCCTGACCTCAGGTGATCCACCCACCTCGGACTCCCAAAGTGCTGGGATTACAGGCGTAAGCCACTGCACCAGGCTTCAATGTGACTTGTGATTTCAGCAAATATTTATTGTGGGCCTACTATGTGCCCAGCTTCAAGCTTAGATACCCTGCTGGTTCACTGACGATATAAAAAGAAGATGCATCCTTCAAAGAGCTCAGAGTTCAGTGAACCTGTATCAAATGGGAAGATGAAGTAGAAACATCCCTCAGGGAATAATTCAGATTGCCTGCAAAGTGACATATTAAGGCTTTAAAGCTAATGAACATGGGAACAGGCTCATCTCACTGCTCTTGGCAGAGCCGATCACTCCTTTACGCATGTAGGTACCTCTAGCAGAGCACTTACCTTACCTTTGAAATTATGTGTGTACAATCTGTCTCCCCTGCCAAACTCATTGCTCCAATTGGTTGTTGCATCCCCCAGGACCAAAGCAGTACCTGAGCAGAGCAGGCAGGCACTCAGCAAATGCTCACAGATGTTTGAAGTCACAGATGTTTGAGATCTGTATGTAATTGCCATGAGGAAACATAACTTTTGACATAACAAATAACTGCCACCTTAAAATCTGCCATTCTCTTGAAATAGTAATTAAGGGAGCAGAGAGTAGAAAATAAAAATTATTTTTGAAATTTTGAGGCTAAAATGTCATTCTCACAATTTTACAACTTTGCAGCCACCTTATGGATTTTCCAGCAAAATGTTTGTATCTGGGTGCTGAAACTCTTGAACATAAAGTGTCAATGCCAAGGAATCTGGGAAATAAATTCACATCAGATTTCAGAAAAGAAAGATTAAAACTCACAAGTGCTAATCTAACTTCAAACTGACAAAATAAAGACAAATTAATACAGGCTCTCTGGAAAGTCTGGAGCTGAATAAACCATGGTGCTCAAAAAATAGGTAAACAGTTCCTTCTTCTGGTCATTATCTCCTGAAGTACATGAGACATTAAATAAACATCATATTATGTTCAAAATACTTGTAAGATGAAAAGACTGTCAGCCAAGCATTTGCAAAAGATAATGGCAGAAGAAAAGACAACATCAGAGAGGTAAGACATCCGGAAAATAAAATCATTTAGCAGGCTTTCAGAACTGACAGATTCTGAAGGAGGCAGGCTTTTTTTCTACCCTTTTTTTTTTAAGAAAGCTTTACAAAATTTTTTGTTGTTGTTTATTTATTTATTGTGGTGCCTTAAGGGCTGTGAGAGGATTTTTGGACATGCTTAAGTCCAATTCTCCCACTTCCTTGTTGGTAGGGTAAAAAAAAAACCAAAAAACAAAAAACAAAAACTAAGGCCTTAGGAACTTTCCAAAGCCAAAAGCAGGGCAAACCTGGGATCTCAGTATATAACTCCTGGCCAAGCACACTAGATCACAACAAACACAGCCATCTCTGAACTTGATTTAAGGGCACGTGCTCAAAAGAGTTCAGAAAAACACTGAGTGGGAGCTTTAAAAAAAAAAAAAAAAGACAAATATCAAATATCCTAGACTAGATTCTGTATTGGTGGAAATTCTATAAATGACATTATCTATATTTTTTCTTCTGTAAATTTTTTTTAGTAGAGACAAGGACTCACTATGTTGCCCAGGCTGGTCTTGAACTCCTAGGACCAAGCCATCTATCCTGAATTAGCCTCCCCAAATGCTGGGATTACAGGCATGAGCCCCCCCGGCCTGGCCTAAGGACATTGTTGAGGTACTTTGTGAAAACTGAATGTCAGTAATAGTATTTAATAAATGCTAATTTTTATGAATTTAGTAACTGCTGTGGTTGTGGAAGAAAATGCCCTTGTTCTTAGGAGATACATGCTGACATACTTAGGGGTAAAGAGGGAAGATGACTGGAACTTAAATGGTTCAGAAAAGAAACACTTTTTTTTTTTTTAGACACAGTTTTGCTCTAGTTGCCCAGGTACGATTTCGACTCACTGCAACCTCCGCCTCCCGGGGTCAAGCGATTCTTCTGCCTCAGCGTCCCGAGTAGCTGGGATTACAGGCACCTGCCACCATGCCCGGCTAATTTTTTATTTTTAGTAGAGATGGGGTTTCTCCATGTTGGTCAGGCTGGTCTCGAACTCCCGACCTCAGGTGATCTGCCCACCTCAGCCTCCCAAAGTGCCGGGATTACAGGCATGAGCCACCGTGCCTGGCCACACTTTTTTTTTTTTTTGAGAAAGAAGTAAAACAAATTGGGCAAAATATTAACAATTGGTGAAGCTGGGTGACGGGTCTATAGGAACTCTTTCTATGATTGTTGAAACTAAGTTAAAATTATTTCAAAATAAAAAGTTAAACATTACATATAAAACCGGATATTCTAAATATTTATTCTGGCCCATTGAGCAAAAGGACTTCTATGATCCCTTCTTGACTGGCCATACTCTGAAGAAGAAAGTGGTAAGTGCCTACTCTTGTTTTCTGAAGAATATAGACATCTCCACCAGACCAAATGCAGATCCATTGTACTCAGCAGGGCCCTCCATTAGCATCAGGACCAGCTGAAAGCAGCGGAGGCAGAATCCCAAAGCAGCTGTTAATTAAAGGGCACAAGGTATGAGATCAGACAATCTTACCATCCTAACTTTGCCCCTCACTTGCTTTATGAATGAGGGCGAGTAGCTTAACTTCTCTGCATCTCAGCATCCCCATGAAATGGTGCTAACAATGTCTACTCCATGGGATGATGGTAAGGATTAAATTTATAAAACCTACAAACTCCTAAGCTTGCCTGGCACAAAATAAATTTTTCAGATGGAAATTGTTTTTATGATCTGGGTTTAAATGCACAGACTGCTGGAAAACATCTAATACACCCGGTCATTTATTTGTCCATTCACTCAAATCCACAAACTTGCACTGCAGCAAGAACTGTGCCAGGCATAGGGTATTCAGCAATGTAAGCGATGCAATCCCCTCCCTGAGGGGGTTTACATTCTACAGGATGAGTCAGCAAGTAAAGAGGCAATTACACTCAAAGTGTAATTAAGGACCTGAATGGCCAGCATGAGAGATGTTCAGCATGGGATGGGAGCACAAGAGCACATAGCACATAGGTACCTGAGCCAACCTGAAGGGGGCATGCAGGAAGTGCTATCTCAGCTGAGACATGGAGGATGAATATGAGATAGGCAGCAAAGGTAGATCAGAGGGAGGAACATTGCAATCAGTTGGAGCAGAATATACAAAAAGAGAGATAGTATTGCCTTTCAGGAAGCCATAGCACAAGTCTATACCAGTAGAGGTGCCAGTGGGACCAGAGAGAGGGAAATAAATGAGATGTTTTCTGGAGATTAGGCTAAACAGGTTAGAGCCAGAGAGAGAAGGTCCCTGGAGTACCAAGAAGCAGGAATTTGTCCTGAAGGAACCTTTAAAAGGTTATAAACAGCTGGGCACTCTGGCTCGTGCCTATAATCCCGGCACTCTGGGAGACCGGGGTAGGAGTATCGCTGAGCCCAGGAGTTCAAAACCAGCCTGGACCTCATCTTTAACAAAAATAAAAACATTAGCTGGGCATGGTGGCACACACCTGAAGTCCCAGCTACTTGGGAGGCTGAGGTGGGACGATTGCTTGAGCCCAGCAGGTTGAGGTTGCAGTGAGCTGTGATTACACAATTGAACTCCAGAGTGAGACCCTGACTCAAGAAAAAAAGGTTATTAGCAGAAGATACATGAGAACAGAATATAGTTTAGAAAAAAATCACTCTGGCTATAATATGCAGAAGGCAACTTCCAAGACTAAGAACTTGAACTTCCAAGACCAAGACAGTGAATGTGACTCTAGTTGGAGATGATGGTGATAAGAGCTAGGCTGAATTCCAGAAGAAACTAGAGAAGGAATGAAAGTATTTGGGCCGGGCGCGGTGGCTCAAGCCTGTAATCCCAGCACTTTGGGAGGCCGAGATGGGCGGATCACGAGGTCAGGAGATCGAGACCATCCTGGCTAACCCGGTGAAACCCCGTCTCTACTAAGAAATACAAAAAATAGCCGGGCGAGGTGGCAGCGCCTGTAGTCCCAGCTACTCGGGAGGCTGAGGCCGGAGAATGGCGTGAAGCCGGGAGGCGGAGCTTGTAGTGAGCTGAGATCCGGCCACTGCACTCCAGCCTGGGCGACAGCGCAAGACTCCGTCTCAAAAAAAAAAACAAAAAAAAAAAAATAAGAAAAGTATTTGGTAATTGCCTGTGGGTGATTTAAAGGAAGGAGGCTGCCGGGCGTGGTGGCTCACGCCTATAATCCCAGCACTTTGGGAGGCGGAGATGGGCGGATCACGAGGTCAGGAGATCAAGACCATCCTGACTAACACGGTGAAACCCTGCCTCTACCAAAAATACAAAAAATTAGCCTGGCCTGGTGGCGGGCGCCTGTAGTCCCAGCTACTCGGGAGGCTGAGGCAGGAGAATGGCCTGAACCCGGGAGGCGGAGCTTGCAGTGAGCCAAGAAGGCACCACTGCACTCCAGCCTGGGTTACAGAGCGAGACTCCGTCTCAAAAAAAAAAAAAGAAAAGGAAGGAGGCATCTAGAAAGACCTCCGGGTTTCTAGTCATGAGGGCTGCTTCCCTGGGGACTGCATGGAGACCCCATGAACTGAAACAGAAAATACAATATGAAAGGTGGACACAGAGGGAAGAAATGTTCTTCTACTACTAAAAATTGCTAATTTTTGCATTCATATACCTTCTCATGAAAAAGAAAAATTTAATTCAAATAAATTTTTTTTTTTTGAGACAGAGTTTTGCTCTTGTTGTCCAGGCTGGAGTGCAATGGCATGATCTTGGCTCACCGCAACCTCTGCCTCCCGGGTTCAAGTGATTCTCCTGCCTCAGCCTCCCGAGTGGTTGGGATTACAGGTATGTGCCACCACACCCAGCTAATTTTGTATTTTTAGTAGAGACGGGGTTTCTCCATGTTGGTCAGGCTGGTCTCAAACTCCTGACCTCAGGTTATCCGCCCGCCTTGGCCTTCCAAAGTGCTGAGATTACAGGCGTGAGCCACTGCGCCTGGCCCAGATAAATTTTTAAAACACTTTTTAAAATTGCTAACGGTATCAGTCACATGAGGTGGGGTAGGGTGTACTGAGTAAGGTGGGAGGGACAGAGGGGAGGGGCAGAAGAGTTTAATTTTAAGAGAATCAAAATGATGCAAAGATGAATTTCTCCCTTGTCATAGTTTTGTGAAAGGCCAGGTTGACAAAGGAAACATTTTAAATAATTTGTATGATAATTCCTCCACTAAGAACTATGTGAAAAAATTTTTACATTTTAAGATGCTTACATTCCGCCGAGCACAGTGGCTCATGCCTGTGATCCCAGCACTTTGGGAGGCCGAGGAGAGTGGTTCACTTGAGGTCGGGAGTTCGAGACCAGCCTGGCCAATGTGGTGAAACCCTATCTCTACTAAAAATACAAAAAAATTAGCCAGGCTTGGTGGGTGCCTGTAATCCCAGCTACTTAGGAGGCTGAGGCAGGAGAATCATTTGGATCCAGGAGGCAGAGTTTGCAGTGAGTCGAGATCCCACCACTGCACTCCAGCCTGGGAAAGAGAGTGAGAGTTCATTTCAAAAGAAAAAGGAAAAGATGCTTACATTCGATGAACCAGCAAATTCATTTCCAGAAATCTGTCCAACAACTGTACTGGCATTCGTGAGTGAAATATGAACACACGAAGTGTATTAATAGAGGACTAATAAATCAACTGTGAGACAGCCTCACTATAGAATACATACAGCTATTTTAAAAATAGGATAGTAGGTGTAAATCCACACTGACAATAGAAAAATCTCTGAAGTACGTTTTATTTATTTATTTATTTATTTATTTATTTATTTTAATTTTTTTTTGAGGCAAAGTTTTGCTTTTGTTGCCCAGGCTGGAGTGCAGTGGCGCAGTCTCTGCTCACGGCAACTTCCGCCTCCTGGGTTCAAGCGATTCCCCTGCCTCAGCCTCCCAAGTAGCTGGGACTCTAGGTGTGTGTCACTCCTCCTGGCTAATTTTGTATTTTTAGTAGAGGTGGGGTTTCACCATGTTGGCCCGGCTCGTCTTGAACTCCTGACTCAGGTGATCCACCCACCTCAGCCTCCCAAAGTGCTGGGATTGCAGGTGTGAGCCACCGTGCCCGGCCTGAAATATATTGGATTGAAAAGCAGACATAAGAAGCGAAACACCACCTATAATATTATCCCATTTCTGTTTATCAAAACACTCCATATGGGTTTGGGAGTGGGAGCCATATTAGGTATGTGTGCATGTGTGTGTATAGTATAGAAAAATGGAAAGATACACATTAAACTGTTAACATCCCAGGAATGAGAGAATTCGAGAGAGAAGATTAGAGAGTACGGTAAAAGGGAACCTATATTTGCATTCAAATATTCAGTTTTGTTTGAATTTCTTTTATAACAAGCATGTCATATATATATGTGTGTGTGTATATATGTGTATATATGTGTATATGTGTATATATACGTATATATGTGTATATATGTATATATGTGTATATATGTGTATATATGTATATATTTATGTGTGTGTATATACATATGTGTGTATATATGTGTACATATGTGTGTATATGTATGTGTACATATATACTTAAAAGTTGGAAGAGGACTATGAGATGCAAAGAGAGCTCATTCAACACATATTTATTCGGGTTCTACTGTGCATCGGGTACTAGACAGTAGGGGATACAGCAGGTGAACAACAACTTCAGAACAACTATAGACATAGAGTTTATAGTCTAGCAGCAGAGACAGACCATTAAACATGTGATTATAATAAGGAATGAAAACACTTTGCCCAGGAGTAAGCAATTAGGTCTTAAAGGGGCCAAGGAGAAATCAAGGATGGCTTCCTAAAGGGGATGCCATCTCAGTTGAGATCTGGAAGATTGGTACGAGTCTTTACAGCAGGGAACGCTGCATGTGTCAAGGCTAGATGAAGGCTGGCGAGATCCTGGCTGGCCAGTAGTTGGGTATAGTTGGAGCCTGGTGGGAAAGTAGGAGGCGAAGCTGGAGGTTTAAGTAAGTCAAGGTTACAAAAGGGCGCGTGTGTGCCATGCCACAGGGTTAGGATTGTATTTTCACTGTGAAAACCACTGGTAGGTTTTTAAGTAAGGCAGTGAAATCCTCAGATTTGCCTTTCAATAAGATAACTGTCAGCAGCTCCTCTCAATTGTGTGCTCAGACGCATGAGTGGGATCAGCTGGAATGAAAAATGTAGAAAGGAGACTGAGGGTCCCTGGTTTGGAAAAGAGATTACAGAAGAGAAAGCCGCCTGGCTATACCAGACCAGATGTGTTAATCCAGGCAAGAGATGTTACTGACAGAGGTGGAAAGCAAACAGCTGACAACAGAGTGGAAGAGAAAGACAGATAACTGATATGTACAAATAATCATTTTAAATATTCAGACAGGTTAAGTAAGTGCTAGATGTGAAGTTCAAACGCTATCCCTGCCGCATGGAGGAAGGAGAAACTAGTCCTAACAGGGAGGACCGAAAAAGGGCTCTTGGAGAAGGTAGTATTTGAACTGAGTAGTAATGGATATTCAAGCCTTCAAAAGACAAAAATACACAGCAGCATATTTTGTTAGAGGGAACTATATGGGCACAGGCACAAAGACAGAAAAATCCAGAAAGTAGTTCAGTGGAGATGAAGGGCATGGTGCTTGTGAGTATGTGAGCATGTATGTCATGGGAAAGGAAAATGGAAAAGTGAGTTGGGGCCAGATACTGATTCTATCAATAGCTAATTAAACGACACATGTGCGAAGCTCTGTCTTTCATGCTTGGCACAGTATGTACATACTTCCCTATGCATTGTCTGAATCCCCACTAGAATGAAAATTCTATGCGGGAAGGACCTTGTCAGTCTCATTTACCACTGTCCCTCAAAGCTTACTTTAATGCTAGGCCTCTAGTAAGTATTGTATTTTTATTAAAGACAGGGTTTCACCATGCTTGCCAGGCTGGTCTCAGACTCCGGATCTCAGGTGATCCGCCTGCCTTGGCCTCCCAAAGTGCTGGGATTACAAGTGTGAGCCACTGTGCTTGGCAGAACCTTGAACTTCTTAAAAGTTAGGTTGGGAAAGACCTTGTTAGTCTCATTTACCACTGTCCCTCAAAGCCTACTTCAATGCTTGGCCTCTAGTAAGTGCTCAGCAAATGTTCATTGAATGAATAAATGAGAAGGTGAATGAACAGGTGAATAAGTGAGTTAATAAATAAAAATGTAAAGCGCCTAATACATTGGGTGGCATAACATTGGTATTTAATATGTGGCAACTATTAACAATAATAGTCATTATTATTATTATCAGATACTGGAAGAATAATACCTGATAGGTTGGGGAGGTTGGCCAATTATGTGCCCAAATTACCTTGTTTAAAATTTATCATTACTTGGATACCTTAACAGCCCTTACTTGACAACTATGCAGTCTATGCATGTGACAAAATTGCACAGGTAACCCATACATTTATACAAATAAAAAGAGGAAAAGTGAAATATATCATTACTCCGCAAAGTTCACTGGCTATACCACAAACTTAAAATCTTTAGCAAGGTATGCGAAGTCCTTTATTCTTTAATTCCAACCTAACTTTTAAGAAGTTCAAGGTTCTGCGGGGCGCAGTGGCTTACGCCTACAATCCCAGCACTTTGGGAACCCAATGTAGGCAAATCATCTGAGGTCGGGAGTTCGAGACCAGCCTGGAAAACATGGTGAAACCCTGTCTCTACTAAAAATACAAAAATTAGCTGGGTGGGGTGGTGCATGCCTGTAATCCCAGCTACTTGGGTGGCTGAGGTGAGAGAATCGCTTGAACCCACAAGAGGGAGGTTGCAGTGCGCCCAGATCGCACCATTGCACTCCAGCCTAGGCAACAGAGTGAGATTTCATCTCAGAAAAAAATTAAAATTAAAATTAAAAAATTTAAAAAATAAATAAAAAAGAAGTTCAAGGTTCCTTCACTGCAGGATGTTCTTCCTTTCTCCCCACCCTTCTGCAGTCAGTAGTTTCAATCCTGCTGGTTCACGGATGGCAAACAAACATTGTACCTTGGGTGAGGGGTACAGATAATTACCATAAAGGTATTAAAGAAATGACAATGACAATATCCAGTACTTAGCCCTTGCCCTGGAACTATGCAAAGCAAATTACTCACTAACAGCCTATGAGGTATGCATTATTCCTACTCTTATTTCCTGGGTAAGTAATTTACCAAAGGTCAGAGCTCCTGGTAGGGGAGCTGAGACTTGAACTTGTTCTGGAGGCATGTGAATAACTATTTTCCTTGTTATTGATGACAGGGTTTCAATGTCATGCCAAAATTTGAATTTTATTCTGCGGGCAATGATGGGTCAGGCTTTACTCAGAGGAGGGAGGATCCTGACTCTGTTTGGGGACTAACTCACAGACACATTTCTCCAAAACACTGGATGCACTTAGGGTCACAAGGCAAGATACAACTGGGAAGTTAACTGGAACCATATCCCAGGAAATTGTCCTTTACTTGGGAAGAAACAAAAGGGGCTCTGAACAGTAAGTGACACAACCAGTTAAGTATTTATTAGTCACCTATTCTGTGACTTCCCCAGGTACTTGGTAATGTGGTATAGCTGCATGAATTTAAACGATTATTCCTGCCTTCCACCAGTTTATGTTCTACTGAGGGAGGTAAGGCACACACATTTAAACACAAATGAGGCAGAACTTGACAAAAGTCAAATCAATCCAACAGAAATGTGCCAAATTCACCCTGGAGTAGGCAGGAAGCTGAAAGGCTTGGAGGCTGGGCTAAAAGGTTGGCGATTCAGCCCCCAGGCCACAGGCTCCTTTCATTGTCAGTAAATACTAATTGAAGATAATGAAGGCCTTTATCACCTCTTCACCAAAAATCTGCATTCTCATTCATATTAACTTTTCCAGGGAACCAGAAATCTCTGGCTCAAAATATTTCCCTCAAACCGATCTATCTTATTTGCATTAAATTAACTCCAGCTACTCCAGGCCGACTTCACCCAGTTTTGGCCTCCTCCACATTCAAGATGCTAGAATGTATTATAATTGTCATCTGCAAAATGCTGAAGAAAGATTAAAGCTCTATGGGATTTTTTGTTGTTGTTTTGTAAAGACAGTCTCACTGTGCTGCCCAGGCTCGTCTTGAACTCCCTAAATGCTGGGATTACAGGCTTGAGCCTGTAATGAAACTGAATTGCCAAACTGAGTTTGCCTGAGTTTGAAACCAAGGTAGTTTCAAACCAATTGAGTTTGAGTTTTTCAAACCATTGAGTTTGAAACCAATGGTCTTTAGAATCACGTATCTCACTTTTCAGTAAAATTTGTGCTTAACAGTTTTGTTTTGCTTTTGCCTGATTACAAAAGTAATGCAATGAAAAAATGCAGCATATTCTAGAGAATAAATTCTCCATGACCCCACCCTCCAAAGATAACCCCTGCTAGCAGTATGTATATGTATCACTTCTTAGTTCTGACTAATTTTAGATCCCAGATAAGAGGATAAACAGATAACGTTAATCCACACACATAAGCAAATAAACAATACATGCTCTCTTGCATTTTTCTCACCAGCTCCAGCAGTCCCGCTTATCTGCGGTTTTGCTTTCCATGGTTTCAGGTAAATATGGTAGAATAAGATATTTTCAGAGTGAGAGAGGAAAAGAGAGGAGCACATTCACATAACTTTTATTACAGTATATTATTATTTATTCTATTTTTTTTTTGCAGGGGGAGGGGAGACAGAGTCTCACTCTGTCACCCAGGCTGTAGTGCAGTGGCATGATCTTGGCTCACTGCAACCTCCGCCTCCTGGGTTCAAGTGATTCTCCTACCTCAGACTCCTGAGTAGCTGGGATTACAGGCATGCAACACCACGCATGGCTAACTTTTGTATTTTTAGTAGAGACAGCGTTTCACCTTGTTGGCCAGGGTGGTCTCGAATTCCTGACCTCACCTGCCTTGGCCTACCAAAGTGCTGGGATTACAGGCGTGAACCACCGCACCCCGCCTTATTTGTCCTATTTTATTATTAGTTGTTATTATGAATCTCTTCTTGTGCCTAATTTATAAATTAAACTTTATTATAGATATGAATCTGTAGGAAAAAATACAATGTATATAGAGTTCAGTACTATCCAAGGTTTCAGGCATCCACTGGGGGTCTTGGAACATATCCACCTCAAATAAGGGGGTACTACTGTATGTAGATTTCACTCATTTTTACTCTCATATAGTATCATACGGTATTCTAGTATGTATACACTCTTTTTTTTTTTTGAGATGGAGTCTCACTCTGTCACCCAGGCTGGAGTGCAGTGGCACAATCTCGGCTCACTGCAACCTCTGCCTCTTGGGTTCAAGTGATTCTCCTGACTCAGCCTCCCGAGTAGCTGGGACTAGGGGCGCGTGTCACCACGCCCAGCTAATTTTTTTGTGTGTGTATTTTTAGTAGAGATTATATTTCACTGTGTTAGCTAGGATGGTCTCGATTTCCTGACCTCGTGATCTGCCTGCCTCAGCCTTCCAAAGTGCTGAGATTACAGGTGTGAGCCACTGCACCCAGCCGACTCTATTTTTAAAATAAAATTCCACATCAATAGATCATTATTTTCCTTCAGTTGTTTACTCACATATAAATTTACTTGTTGTTCACTCACATAAAAATTTACTTTTTTTTCTGAGACAGGGTCTTGCTCTGTCACCCAGGCTGGAGTGCAGTGGTGGAATCATGGCCCACTATATTGTTGAACTACTGAGCTCGAACAATCCTCCCTCCTCAGCCTCCTGAGTAATTGGGATTACAGGTGTGCACCACTACACCCAGCTAATTTTTAAATTATTTTTTAAAGACAGGGTTTCCTATGTTGCCCAGGTTGGTCTTGAACGAACTCCTGGACTGAAGTGATCCTCCCACCTCAGCCTCCCAAAGTGCTGGAATTACAGGTGTGAGCCACAGAGCCTGGTCTACTTATTTATTTATTACTACTACAAAAATACACTATGTTTAACATCCTTGTACATATGTTTTTGCACACTAGTGCTAACAATTCTATAGAATAATTTCCTAAAAGAACTGTACAAAGAATGCCTACTTTTCTTTTCTTTCTTTTTTTTTTTCTGGAGATGAAATCTCCCTCTGTCAACCAGGCTGGAGTGCAGTGGCATGATCTCAGGTCACTGCAACCTTCGCCTCCTGAGTTCAAGCAATTATCCTGCCTCAGCCTCCCGAGTAGCTGGGACTACAGGCGTGTGCCACCATGCCCGGCTAATTTTTTTTTTTTGAAACAGAGTCTCACTCTGTTGCCCAGGCTGGAATGTAGTGGCGCGATCTCGGCCCACTGCAACCTCCACCTCCCTGGTTCAAGCAATTCCCCTGCCTCAGCCTCCCAAATAGCTGATTACAAGTGCATGCTACCATGCCTGACTAATTTTTTTGTATTTTTAGTAGACATGGGGTTTCACCATGTTGGCCAGGCTAGTCTCGAACTCCTGACCTTAGGCAATCTGCTCGCCTTGGTCTCCCAAAGTGCTGGGATTACAGTTGTGAAGCACTGCGCCCGGCCAGAATGCCTACATTTTAATCTGAATCTGTATTGCCAACTTTCCCTCTCAAAGTAGCACCAGGTCCATCCCACTATGAGTGGATGAAAATGCCTCCACCACCTCACTGCACCAGGTATTATCAACCAGTTTACTAAGGAGTCATGTTAACAAGACCAATCAATTCACTCGAGAAGGATGAGGACGCATGGTGGGCATTTCAGAAATATTCTTGTTGCTGAGGCTCCAGGAGGCCAAAAGTTTAATAAGAGCAACCAAGTATTTTCACAGAAGAAGAAAACACATCATTTTCTACTCCTTTTACCCCCTACAAAAATAAAAACAAATCAGAAACATTATATTAATAAGTGCCATCCTGCAGCTGTATCATTTATAATGTGTAGACTCAGGTTGTGAGGATATGAGTCAAAATCCAGGCATCAGATTCAGAAAAGTCAGAGAAAATCAATGAATGCGTTTAGTTTTAGGTAGGAAACTGAAGAAGTGAAAGCCCTAGATAGATGGAGAAATGATTCTCTATGGAAAGTGATAACGTCCTATTGTGAAGAGATTAATTTGGAAATTTCTTCGCCTCAACCGAAGAATTTACAGTGCTTTAGAAACTTATCTCAGGGGCCACTACACAGAATACATTGTTCTCAGACAGAATAAGTACTTTTGTGGTTAGGTAAGGCAGTGTTAGAAACTCTCAAGAGCAACTTTCTCTGGGAAATGATATTTGGCTTCTAACAAGAGCTGTGGCTGTGAGCCACCAACGCTGCAGGGACACTTGTGAGCCTGGAGGCCCCTAGACAGCAGAAAGGAGGGAGTGATGCCTTGGTCAATCCAGTACGAAAACTATGTTTGGGTGGTGATGGCTCAGGCCCTGGCTGGCTGTGCAACCCTGGAGCAGTCACTTAAGATCTCCAAACCTCTGTCAACTTTCTTGTAAAGACATCAGCAGGATGATTTTTTTTTTTTTTTTTTTTTTAAGACAGAGTCTCGCTCTGTCGCCCAGGCTGGAGTGCAATGGCATGATCCTCACTCACTGCAAGCTCCGCCTCCCTGGTTCACGCCATTCTCCTGCCTCAGCCTCCTGAGTAGCTGGGACTACAGGCGCCCGCAGCCACGCCTGGCTAATTTCTTTTTGTATTTTTAGTAGAGGCGGGGTTTCACTGTGTTAGCCAGGATGGTCTCCATCTCCTGACCTCGTGATCAGCCTGTCTCGGCCTCCCACAGTGCTGGGATTACAGGCGTGAGCCACCACACCCGGCGGCAGCAGGATGATTTCTAACATGTTTTTCAGCTCTGAAAACTGTCAGATTGTAAACTAAAAGTACTGATTCACAAATGTTTGTGTGTTATCAGATTGACTTGGAGAGCTAATAAAGAGCACAGAGGATAGGATCTGGGCTCTGGTGAGAGTATCAGGTTCCCCAGGTGATTCTGATACTGACCAAAGTTTAAGAACCACTGAGTTAGGGAAAGGATAAGAATTGGAACATAGATTTTTGAAAATATATAACTGTTATGGGAATGAGTGGGATGATACAGTAAAGTGTAAAGTGCTACTAAAATATTATTATTACTCTATTACCATAGGGTCTTATTTACCAAATGACTTTAATTCTGGAAATGATCAATTGTCTATTATGGTCATGTCTTTGCCCATCTGTTAAAAAATGTCTCCATGGGCCAGGTGCAGTGGTTCATGCCTATAATCCCAGCACTTTGGGAGGCCAAGGCAGGCAGATCACTTGAGCCAAGGAGTTCAAGACCAGCCTGGCCAACATCGTGAAAGCTCATCTCTGTTAACAATACAAAAATTAGCCAGGTGTGGTGGCAGGCGCCTGTAATTCCAGCTACTCTGGAGGCTGAAGCACGAGAATTGCTTGAACCCTGGAAGTGGAGGGAGGTTATAGTGAGCCAAGATCATGCCAGTGCACTCCAGCCTGGGCAACAGAGCCAGAGGAAGACTCCATCTCAAAAAAAAAAAAAGAAAAAGAGAGAGAGAGGGAGAGAGAGAGAGACTCCTGATGCTAAAAAAGTCAGTGGTCACCAGGGATTAGAGGGGAGGGAATGATGAATAGGCAGAGCACAGAGGATTTCCAGAGCTGTGAAAATACTCTGTATGACTAGGGTAGTGGAAATTGTCATGCATTTGTCCAAACCCATAGAATATACAATACCAAGGGTGAGCTCTAATGTAAACTGTGGATTTGGGTAATAATGGTGTGTCAATGTAGGTTCACCAATTGTAATAAATGTACCACTCTGGTGGGGAATGTTGATAACAGAGGAGGCCATGCATGTGTGGGGGCAGGAGTATGTCAAAATCATTGTACCTTCCTCTCAATCTTGACATAAGCCTAATACTGCTCTAAAAAATAATGTCTTGGCCAGATGTGGTGGCTCATGCCTGTAATCCCAGCACTTTGGGAGGCCAAGGCAGGAGGACCACTTCAGCTAAAGATTTTGAGACCAGCCTAAGCAACATAATGAGACCTCATTTCTTTTCTTTTTTCTTTTCTTTTTTTTTTTTGAGAGAAGTCTCGCTCTTATCCCCCAGATGTGAGTGCAATGGCTTGATCTCAGCTCACTGCAACCTCCACCTCCTGGGTTCAAATGATTCTCCTGCCTCTGCCTCCCAAATAGCTGGGATTAAGTCGACTGCTGTCACACCCGGCTAATTTTTTTTTTTTTTTTTTTTCAGTAGAGACGGGGTTTCACCATGTTAGCCAGGCTGGAGTGAGACCTCATTTCTACAAAATTTTTTTAAAAAGTTAGCCAGGTGTGGTAGTGCATACCTATAGTCCCAGCTACTCAGGAGTCTGAGGTGGGAGGATCGCCTGAGCCTAGGAGGTTGCCGTGAGCCATGATCAGGCCACTGCATTCCAGCCTGAGCAAGAGAACAAAATGCTTTCTCCAAAAAAAAAAAAGTTTGAAAAACATCTTCGGTGCTCTCACCACAAATAAGCAGTATGTGAATTTATGCATATGTTAATTAGCTTAATTTATCCATTCCACAATGTATACATGTTTCAAAACATCATGTTGTACACTATAAACATATACAATATTTATTTTTCAAGTATAAATAAATGAATATTTTTAGAAGCGTCTCCTTCATTGGGAAAACCCACAACAGTCTCGTTGACTTCTTGGCCTTGTGATCAGTCTCAGCCTTTCTAGTTCCTTGTTCCAGATGTGGCACATGTCTCTCCACTGCTAAGAACACTAATACTAACTCTTCCACGAGGTACCTCATTTTAAAGCTTTCAAAGCACTTGCAGATTCATTTCATTTGATTCCACACTCATCCAATAGGGTGAGCAGAACAAGTATCACTATATCCATTTTGCGATGATAATTTTTCAGGCACACAGGTACCTCTTAGACACTGCGCCCTGGACGATAAGTGAATTGAGTTTAGGTGATGATGTCTTGCTCGCTGTTGTATACTTATCTCTGAGGATAGGAGAGTTCGGAGTAGATGTTGATAAGTATTAAATATAGATATTAAATTCTGCCACTCTTATTTCCTAAAAAATGCTGAATTTTGACCTCAGCAAGGATAATACATCTCCTGTTCATCTCCACCAGAACTTATGGTTCAAGAGGGCAGAGATTTTTACCTCATTGGTTCACTGGTGTATCCCAAATACCTCGAACGCTGTCTGACTCATATTAGGTACTCAATAATTACTTTTTAAAGGAAACAAATATATTTGTATTGTTAATGCCTAACCTAGAGCCTGGCCCAGAAATACACTTACTACATGTGTGCTGGGCCGGGCACGGTGGGTCACGCCTGTAATCCCAGCACTTTGGGAGGCTGAGGCAGGCAGATCACCTGAGGTGGAGAGTTTGAAACAAGCCTGACCAACATGGAAAAACCCCATCTCTACTGAAAATAAAAATAAAAATAAAATATCTGGGCATGGTGGCACATGCCTGTAATCCCAGCTACTCGAGAGGCTGAGGCAGGAGAATCACTTGAACCGGGGAGGCGGAGGTTGCAGTGAGCCGAGATCATGCCATTGCACTCCAGCCTGGGCAACAAGAGGCAAACTCCATCTCAAAAAAAAAAAAAGAAAAAAAGAAACTGAGTGTGTGATGAATGAAGTACAATACTCTAAGGGAAGAGAAAAGAGGGGAAATTTAAATATCAAAGCCAATAAAATCAAATTGTCTCATCTATAGTAGCCTATTTAATGAATTTCTATTATAAGATGCTATCGAATCACCAATAAAATGACCATTTGATTTTTCCTTTTCTTTTTTTTTTTTTTTTTTTTTTTTGAGTTTCACTCTTATGGCCTGAGCTGGAGTGCAATGGTGCAATCTCTGCTCACTGCAACCTCTGCCTCCCAGGTTCAAGCAATTCTCCTGCCTCAGCCTCCCGAGTAACTGGGAGTACAGGCGCGTGCCACCATGCCTGGCTAATTTTTGGTATTTTTAGTAGAAACAAGGTTTCACCATGTTAGCTGGGCTGGTCTCGAACTCCTGACCTCAGGTGATCCACCCACCTCGGCCTCCCAAAGTACTGGGATTACAGGTGTGAGCCACCATGCCCAGCCGACCATTTGATTTTTTAAGCATGTATACACATTTCTTGGGTTGAAAAGAACAGATTTTTAAATATGTATTTTTTTTGCACGGTAAGTGAAAAAGCAGCTTAGAATTAAGTAAAATAAAATACATGCATTTAGGCCAGGCATGGTGGCTCACGCCTATAATCCAGCACTTTGGGAGGCTGAGGCCAGTGGATCACAAGGTCAGGAGTTTAAGACCAGCCTGGCCAAGATGGTGAAACCCCGTCTCTACTAAAACTACAAAAATTAGTCAGGCATGGTGGTCAGAACCTGTATCCCAACTACTCGGGAGACTGAGGCAGGAGAATCGCTTGAACCCCAGACGGTAAAGGTTGCAGTGAGCCTGGGAGGCAAAGTGAAACTCCATTTCAAAAAACAAACAAACAAAAAATACGCGCATTTAAAAAAGACTGGGAAGGTTCGTTATGTCTGGATAAATACGGTTTTTATTTTAAAATTTTTAAAGTTATTAATTTAAATATAGACAGGGTTTCACCATGTTGCCCAGGCTGGTCTTGAACCGCTGAGCTCAAGCAATCTGCCCACCTCAGCCCCCCAAAGTGCTGAGATTACAGGAATGAGCCACTTTGTCCATCCAATATATTAGTTAATGGCCGATTTTTATGTTCTTTTCTTATCCATACTTTCTGAATTTTCTTTTTTTTTTTTTTTTTTTTTTGAGACGGAGTCTCGCTCTATCGCCCAGGCTGGAGTGCTGTGGCCGGATCTCAGCTCACTGCAAGCTCCGCCTCCCGGGTTTACGCCATTCTCCTGCCTCAGCCTCCGAGTAGCTGGGATTACAGGCGCCCGCCACCTCGCCCGGCTAGTTTTTTGTATTTTTTAGTAGAGACGGGGTTTCACCGGGTTAGCCAGGATGGTCTCGATCTCCTGACATTGTGATCCGCCCGTCTCGGCCTCCCAAAGTGCTGGGATTACAGGCTTGAGCCACCGCGCCCGGCCCTGAATTTTCTATACTACACATTCATTGCTTTTATAATAAGGAGAAAAGAGTGAATACAAAAGAAAAATACATAGAAGGAAATACATTAAATGCATAGAAGGAAATACATTAAAATTCAAACAATAATGGAGTGGTGAGGACATGGATTATAACTTTAAAAATTATTGTCTATTTTTAAATGTTCTTGAATTATTTGCATTACTTATTTTATGAAACATTTAACACTGGAAACTTGCAAGAATCTACTGTGCTGTGCAGTCTGAGATACACTCCACAAAGTCAAATATTTGTGAGTAACTTGAAGCACGCACCAAGTGTCAAGTTTTGAAAAGGGAAACTTTTACAGGTTATCAGCCAAAAATGTAAGTTGTGACTTCCCAGAAAATCTCAGGAACTTTTACCTATAGGCACCAAAATATGCCCCAGAGGGCTCCTAAAGGAGTAGGGAGTGGGGGTGGGGGTCCAGTGGGGGAGCTGCTGTGGATTCCTTAATATGCACCTAGAACTTCTTTGGCAGCAATGATTGATGGATGATATATAATTAATTTCACTTGACAAGCATAAAGGAAAAATTTCCCTGAGCCACTGTAACCTGAGCTAATGAAACCCTATTTAACCAAGGGTGTGTATTTAGACTGGATCTTACCTTAGTGACTTAGCCATTAGTAGGAATTCATTGTTTACCTTTAGGATTCTTATCAGTACTTAGACTCTGTTTGCATGTGATTTTCACCTGATTGCTCAACATACTCGGCGTTATACGATTTGGAAATAAGTGAAAACATTGCAAGATCACAAAAAGCTAATCTCAACTATCTAATCTCCTTAAAACTTTATGATTTTCTCTTCTCTTTCAGGATGTATTATGGTATTCTCTGGAAAGATTCTGTGAACAAGCAAGACACCTGTTTCAGGTCTTGTTAAATACCAGGTCTTTCCATTTCCTTTAAGCCTTTCAGAGATTCAGGCCATGTCATCATACCTGATCACTTCATACCTGAACCCCACAAGGACAGCAGCATCCTCTTGTGTCTACTGCCTGTGAGACCTCCTCTAGAGAAAGTTCCAGAAAACAAGAGAAGTTCAAAGAGTTCATAAGGAACTTTTGGGGGAACCTACAACTATTAATAGTTAACACTGGACAGGGAACCAGGAGATCTGGATTCTGGTTGTACTTTGCCCTGTTCATATGACTTTGGACAAACCACTCATCTTCTAGGAACCTTCATTTCCTCATTTATATTGAAGACAATTGAAGTAAAGGACCTCTAAAGTCTGTTTCAGTTTGAAAATTCTCTGGCTCAAAAGAACTCCCTCATGAAGATCAGCAGCAGGAGGGATCGGTGGGCGCTTCCTTCACAGTGAGAGAAGTAGGAGCTCATGCAGGGTCTAAGCCTGGGGAACTTTGAGTTATTCTCATCCAATTCTGCACTTGAAAAACTGAGAAATGAGAGTGTGGATTCAACACTCCTGATACCCTTGTTGAAATCAAAGGCCTGGCTGCATCAGGTGAGCTAGCATTTGTCTTTCTTCCGGATAACTGGAGCTATGTTTTGATTTCCATGGGGGGAGAAAAAAACCTCATAGCCACAGCCTTGCCATGCAGAAGTATTCATGAGTAATTAGGGGGCAGTGATAGCTGAACAACAAAAGAGTTGGTTCTGTGAGCCCTCAGATTTTGGCAGCCTTGAGAACGCTCCAAAAGGAGGCCTAGTCTAGGACTGCTGTAAGGTCATCCAGGACCTGGGGTGTGCCACACCCCACCACCGCCTTCATTTACCCCCACCCAGATGACCCTGCCATCTGCCAGGTGTGCTCAAAAAGAGGTGGCGCAGATCTGCGGATGGGGAGGAGGGAGCACCCTGGCAGCAGCCTCCTCCTGCCTCCCTGCCTGGGAGCCACGTGACAGTTTGCTTCTCTTTGACTTCCAGGCTGAAGAAGGTTTTAGCTTTCATTTCTACACATCTACCATTGATGGGCAGCTTACATCCCTCCCTCACTCAGCCTTACTTGGGACCCCTGGCTCCCTGCCTTCTGTACTCTGCCACCATGTTGGGTACCTCAGAGGCACATGCTAGAGTCAGGCCCTGTTTCCCTTTTCTGCCTCCTCCAAAAGGATAGTGCTATGTTATTTTTCAGCTCAAAATTCCACACTCACTCTATTTTCTACTAAACAAAAATTCAAAATTTTTAGCCCAACTGCCAATGTTCCTTGTTACCAACATTGCCTTTTGCCCACTCTACACACTAACATTCACACATAAACACACTGTCTACCTTTGTAGAGCTCATTTATGTTGCAAAGTTCAGCTTTAATGACTCTTTCCCTGGGAAACCTACCCGATATCTTTCAGCCTAAAATATTCTCTCCTCTGAACTCTTAACAGCTTTCTGGTTCCTCCGTTGGAGATATTCAGTCCTTCCTTCCTTCCTTCCTTCCTTCCTTCCTCTCTCTCTCTCTCTCTCTTTCTTTCTTTATTTCTTTTTTGAGACAGTCTTGCTCTGTCACCCAGGCTGGAGTGCAGTGGCCTGATCTCAGCTCACTGCAAGCTCCACCTCCCGGGTTCAAGCTATTCTCCTGCCTCAGCCTCCTGAGTAGCTGGGATTACAGGCGCCCACCACCAAGTCCAGCTAGTTTTTGTATTTTTAGTAGAGACAGTGTTTCACCATATTGGCCAGGCTGGTCTTGAACTCCTGACCTCAAGTGGTCCACCTGACTTGGCCTCCCAAAGGGATTTTAGGTGTGAGCCACCACACCTGGCCTGATATTAAACACTATCTAACTAAAATCACAGTTATTTTTCCATAGGCTTCTTCTCTACTAGGTTGTAGGCTTCTCAAAAGACAAATAACACAAAGATAAAACAATTACCTATGTTTTATCTTTGTGTGTCTGTAGCAGTGTATACGCTACTGGCTGGGTGCGGTGGCTCACACCTCTAATCCCAGCATTTGGGGAGGCTGAGGTAGGAGGATCACTTGAGGCCAGGAGTTCAAAACCAGCCTGCTCAACATAGCAAAGCCATGTCTCTGCAAAAAAAAAGAAAATAAAAAATAAGAAAAGCTGGGTATAGTAGCACGTACCTGTAGTCCCAGCTACTGGGGAGGCTGAGGCAGGAGGATCCCTTGAGCCCAGGAGGTCGAGGCTGCAGTGTGCCATGATTGTGCACTGTACTCCAGCTTTGGCAACAGAGTGAGACTGTGTCTCTAAAATATGTGTCTCTGTGTGTGTGTGTGTGTGTGTGTGTGTGTGTGTGTGTGTGTGTATGCTACACGGTAGGTTCTTAAAGACTGCTCAGTGAATGAGGAACAGAGATCAACCAGGTACTACAGACTAGTTTTTACATACCTCTGTGTTGCTAAGGTGAAAAGCAGATTTGAGTAGCAGAAATTGGAATCCACAACTTAAAAATAATATAGTTCTCCTTTTTAAAGTGCAAACTTCTTTCCAATAAAGGATAAACTTTTTTCGTTTGTTTGTTTGTTTTTTGTTGTTTTGTTTTTCTTATGACAGAGTTTTACTCTTGTAGCTCAGACTGGAGTGCAGTGGCGCCATCTCAACTCACTGCAACCTCTGCCTCCCAGGTTGAAGTGATTCTTGTGCCTCAGCCTCCGGAGTAGCTGGGACTACAGGCTATTCCTGACCTCAGGTGATCAGCCCACCTTGGCCTCCCAAAGTGCTGGGATTACAGGCATGAGCCACCGCGCCTAGCCAGATAAACTGTTCTTCACAAATCGAGATGCTACATCTAAGTCACTTTCTTCTGTCATATTCTCATGACAACCTAAACACCCATGGACTGATCCTCTCCCCAGAAAAATGCACGTGTACACATTCGGACAAATACGTACAATTTTATATTTTTATTGAGTAACCATTTCAAAGTTATAAAAAGTTGCAAAAATAAAAAGAGCATTAGAAAGATCCACAGACTGGCGTGGTGTGGGTACAGCTGCCATTAAAGACACTCAACCATGGGAGGCAAAACATTGGTGATGTCGAAACAGGTGAAGCAGTGGGTGGGGTCCCACCAACGTGGTGTGCACAGGCTTCAGCAGTCACATCCTGGAGATAGTGACCCAGTTCGGGAAGGTGGGTACCCTGATCTCCCTGGAGCCCAGAAATGTGGCCTCAGTGACATCAGCAAACTAGTACTCACCACAAACGTCTCCTTCTCAGCCAGGATGAGCCTCTCATCCATGTCTCTGCAAAGAAACTGGTAGCATTTGTGTCTCAAGAAGGCAGAAACAAAGTGGTCCTCCCAGCTATGGCCATGAATAACAAAAACATGGAGTGGGTGAAGGTCTTGAAGGAGGTGATCCGGGTGTGCCAGGTGTGGGACCTGGAGGCAATAGTCACGCACTGTCAGCAGGATGCGTGGAGACTCAGACATCCACTTAGTGACTCCAAGACCCTCCTTCCCTCACAGTCAGAGGGAGGCACTTTCTCTGGCTCTAGCCTTTGAAGGCAGAAAATATATTCATGTCTCAGGCAGACTCTTACTCTCTTTAGTTACTAATATAATCTACGAATAGAAGAAGAAGTGGAACATGTCTCAGGGGAATGAATAGTAACTGGTTCTCACTGGGATTCAAATAGTTGCTTATATTTAAGAATTGGGGGCCGGGCGCGGTGGCTCAAGCCTGTAATCCCAGCACTTTGGGAGGCCGAGACGGGCGGATCACAAGGTCAGGAGATCGAGACCATCCTGGCTAACACGGTGAAACCCCGTGTCTACTAAAAATAATACAAAAAAAACTAGCCGGGCGAGGTGGCGGCGCCTGTAGTCCCAGCTACTCGGGAGGCTGAGGCAGGAGAATGGCATAAACCCAGGAAGCGGAGCTTGCAGTGAGCTGAGATCCGGCCACTGCACTCCAGCCTGGGCGACAGAGCGAGACTCTGTCTCAAAAAAAAACAAAAAAAAAAGAATTAGGCCAGGCGCAGTGGCTCGCACATGTAATCACTGCACTTTGGGAGGCCAAGGCAGGCGGATCACCTGAGGTCAGGAGTTCAAGACCAGCCTGGCCAACATGATGAAACCCCGTCTCTACTAAAAATACAACAATTAGCTGGGCGTGGTGGCGGGAGCCTGTAATCCCAGTTACTCCAGAGGCTGAGGCAGGAGAATCACTTGAACCCGTGAGGCAAAGTTTGTGGTGAGCCAAGATTGCGCTATTGCACTTCAGCCTAGGCAACAAGAGTGAAACTCCATCTCAAAAAAAAAGGATTGAAACAATGAGCCAGCAAGCATGACCCATGGCCCTCAATCTCAATTGTAGGAGGAAATTTCTTTTTTTATTAAACATAAATATCTGTTTCCCTTCCCCAAAAAGTAAAGAAACATCTGCTGGGCATGGTAGCTTGTGCCTGTAGTTCTAGCTACTCAAGAGGCTGAGGCAGGAGTATTTCTTGAGCCTAGGAGTCTGAGGCTGGATTACTACAAAGCCAGACCCTGTCTCTTAAAAAAAAAAAAAAGAAAAGAAAGAAAGAAACTTTCATGTATCCTTTACCGGATTCACCTAATTAACATCATTTGTGTTATGATTTTATTCCTCTGGCTTGCCCATTCTCACTCTGTGTGTGTGTGAATGCATGTGTATATGAGTGTGTATCTGTGTGTATAAAACTTTTTCCCGAAGTATTTGAAAGTAGTTTCATATATTAGCTAAATATTTTGATGACTATTTCCCAAGAATAGGACATTCTCTTATGTCATCATAGTACAGTTATCACTTCATAAATTTATATGCTTTTTTTTGAGATGGAGTTTCACTCTTGTTGCTCAAGCTGGAGTGCAATGGTGCGATCTTGGCTCACTGCAACCTCCACCTCCCAGGTTCAAGCTATTCTCCTGCTTTAGCTTCCCAAGTAGCTGGGATTACAGTTGTGCACCACTATGCCCAGTTAATTTTTTTGTATTTTTAGTAGAAACGGGGTTTCACCATTTTAGCCAGGCTGGTCTTGAACTCCCTGACCACAGGTGATCTGCCCACCTCGGCCTCCCAAAGTTCTGGGATTACAGGCGTGAGCCAACACACCTGGCCTATATGCTTTTATCTAATTCGCCATCTCTGTTCCAATTTTGTCAGTTGATCCAATGATATCTTTTATAGCATTGATTTTTTTCCTCCCATACAGGATCCAGTCATAAGGACGGAGTCCCCATGATGGGATTAGTGTCTTTATAAGAAGAGGAAGACAGCCAGCCTTCTTTCCTTCCACCAAGTCAGAATACAATGAGAAGATGGCTACCTGTAACCCAGGGGGAGGGCTTTCACCAGAACCTGGTTCTATTGCACCCCGATCTTGGTCTTCGATCCCCCAGATTGTGAGAAATCAATGTTTATTGTTTAAGCCACCCCAGTCTGGTATTTCATTATAGCAGCCCAAGTGACTAAGACCGTCCTTTTCCCCCCTTATGAATAGTGTAATAAAACCAGGCACAGTGGCTCTCTACTTATAAATCACAGCACTCAAGGGCCAAGGCAGGAGGATCACTTGAGCCCAGGAGTTTGTGACCAGCCTGAGCAACAAAGTGAGACCTTCATCTTTACAAAAAAAAAAAAAAAAAAAAAAAAAGCCTGACATGGTGGTGGGCACCCATAGTCCAAGGTACTCGGGAGGTTGAGGTGGGAGGATTGCTTGAGCCCTGGAGATCAAGGCTGCAGTGAGCCATGATTATGCCACTGCATTCTAGCCTGGGTGACAGAGTGGCACCCTGTCTCAATAATAATAATAATAATAATAATAATAATAATGTAATATTGATGAAGTAGGGCAATTTTTGCCCCAGGATCTAAAAGGAAGTAATGCCCTATGGGAGAACTCAACCATAGTTTTTGGTTTAGATTGGGTTGCATGTGACCTTAGGCAAACATCTTAATCTCTCTGTACATCAGTATCAGCATCTTTAACCAGGGATAATAATGCCACCTAACTTACAATGTTGTGAAGGTTAAAGAATCAATACAAGTAAAGTGCTTAGAAAAGTGCCAGCACGGCCGGGCGTGGTGGCTCACGCCTGTAATCCCAGCACATTGGGAGGCTGAGGTGGGCGGATCACTAAGTCAGGAGATCTGAAACCCTGTCTCTACTAAAAATACAAAAAATTAGCCTGGCATGGTGGCAGGTGCCTGTAGTCCCAGCTACTCAGGAGGCTGAAGCAGAAGAATGGCGTGAACCTGGGAGGCAGATCTTGCAGTGAGCTGAGATCATGCCACCGCACTCCAGCCTGGGCCATAGAGTGAGACTCTGTCTCAAGAAAAAAGAAAAAGAAAAAAAGAAAAGGCCGGGCGCGGTGGCTCAAGCCTGTAATCCCAGCACTTTGGGAGGCCGAGACGGCCGGATCACGAGGTCAGGAGATCGAGACCATCCTGGCTAACACGGTGAAACCCCGTCTCTACTAAAAAATACAAAAAACTAGCCGGGCGAAGTGGCGGTTGCCTGTAGTCCCAGCTACTCGGGAGGCTGAGGCAGGAGAATGGCGTGAACCCGGGAGGCGGAGCTTGCAGTGAGCTGAGATCCGGCCACTGCACTCCAGCCTGGGTGACAGAGCGAGACTCCGTCTCAAAAAAAAAAAAAAAAAAACAAAACAAAAAGAAAAAAAGAAAAGTGCCAGCACATAGTAAGCACTATATATAGATAGAATATAAGCTCCATGAGGTCAAGGATTTTACTTCTTGATATATTCCCACTTCCTGGAAAGCATCCTGCACAGAGTAAGCACAATATCCCACGAAATGACTGAAAAATGCAAAGACCTCTCCTCCCTGTAGTCCCACTCCTCAGGAGACTGAGACAGGAGGATGGCTTAAGGGCAGGAGTTTGAGGCTGCAGTGAGCTACCATTGCACCGGGAAATAGCCACTGCGTTCCGGTCTGGGCAACATGGAGAGACCCCCATCTCTAAAACAAAGTAAAATAAAATTTTAAAAGAAAAAAATATCAGCTTGGGAAACCTGGTGAAGCCCTGTCCCTACAAAGAATACAAAAAATTAAAAAATTAGCAGGGCATGGTGCCGCATACTTGCAGTCCCAACTAATGAGATGTGAGGATTGCCTGAGCCCAGGAAGTCAAGACTGCAGTGAGTCATGATTGCACCACTGCATCTTAGCCGGGATGACAGAGTGAGACCCTGCCTCAGGACAAAAAGAAAAAAAAGAAAGAAAAGAAAATGAAAAAAATTCGAGAAAGGCCCTGGAATTCTCCAGCTGATGTACACTTTCCTACTTGGCTTGACATTGACCGCAGCTGGCTGAGAACGCCTCAGCCCCTGATTAGGGCTGAACTCTTCGAGGAATACTTTGCTCCTACTGGCTCAGGCAACCAATTCCTCAGCTGGTGGCTTTGTTCTCTAATCACAGGACAGAAAAGCAAAGACGAGAAGGCAGGTGCAGCTAACCAAGACACGCTGAACAGTCTGGTTGATGGGAAAGCTTTCCCAGTCCTCACCTCCAGCAGATAGAGGGAAATAACCATACTGTGGCCCTGCCTAGCCTGCTGCCTTTTTTCAAAACAGTTTGACCTCTGTGTTTAATGACTTTAATTGCAAAGTAGGGGTTCCTGAGCAGTAGGTTGCTTCAGGAGGTTGTGGGTTAGCAAATGGATATTCAAAGCAAGCTGTCTGTAGACTGAATAAACAGTGTGTCTCCTTCATATATGAGCTATGTTCTCAGCAGGCTGGAGGGTAGAGACCAAGATTTCTGAAAACGCTGTTTTCTACCCCTCATCAGAATTGTTAGCATCTTTGCTGAAAATGCAGATTTCAAGGCCTCACTTCAGTACAGCTAAATCAGCATTGGCATTGGTAGGGGGTGGAGGTGGAATGAGGTTGACTTGTGAGGTGGAGTAGAGCAGGAATCTTTTTTTTTTCATTCATAAAATTTATTTTTTAGGGCTGTTCTACATTCATAGCAAAATTGAGCAGAAAGTGTGGAGACTTCCCATATACTCCTTGTCACCATATACCCCTTGTCACCAATACCCCTTGTCACCATATACCCCTTGTTGCCACAACACACAACCTCCCCCAGTATCAATATCTGCGCCACTATGTTTGTTTGTTTGACTTATTTATTTATTCATTTTTATTTTATTATTATTATTTTTTGAGACGAAGTCTTACTCTGTCGCCCAGGCTGGAGTGCGGTGGCTCGATCTCGGCTCACTGCAAGCTCCGTTTCCCAGGTTCACGCCATTCTCCTGCCTCAGCCTCTCCGAGTAGCTGGGACTACAGGCGCCCACCACCACGCCTGGCTAATTTTTTGTATTTTTAGTAGAGACGGGGTTTCACCGTGGTCTCGATCTCCTGAACTCGTGATCTGCCTGCCTCAGCCTCCCAAAGTGCTGGGATTACAAGTGTGAGCCACCGCGCCCAGCCTATTTATTTTTTGAGATGGAGTCTCACTCTGTTGCCCAGGCTGGAGTAAATTGGCACGATCTCAACTCACTCTGCCTCCTGGGTTCAAGTCAGTCTCCTGCGTCAGCCTCCCGAGTAACTGGGACTACAGGCACGTCCCACCAGGTTCGGCTAATTTTTGTATTTTTAGTAGGGACGGGGTTTCACTATGTTGGCTGGCCTGGTCTCGAACTCCTGACCTTAGGTGGTCTGCCCACCTCGGACTCCCAAAGTGCTGGGATTACAGGCCTGAGCCACCGCACCCGGCCTACACCTGTTATAATTGACAAACCTATATTGACACATCATTGTCATCTAAAGACCATAGCTTATATTAGGGTTCACTCTTGGTGTTGCACATTCCATGGGCTTTAACAGATGTATAATGACCTGATTCATAATTATAGTGCCATACAGAATACTTTTACTGTTCTGAAAATCCTTTGTGCTGTGCCTATTTATCCCTCCCTTCCCCTTTCAACCCTGGCAACCACTGATCTTTTTACTGTCTCCATAGTTTTGCCTTTTCCAGAACATACAGTATATAACCTTTTCGGACTGGCTTATTTCATTTCATAATATGTGTTTGAGGTCTCTCCATGTCTTTTCATGGCTTGATAGCTCATTTCTTTTTAGAATGGAATAATATTCCATTGTCTGCCTGTACCATTGTTTATCCATTCACCTACTGAAGAACATCTTAGTTGCTTCCAAGTTTTGGCAAGTATAAATAAAGATGGCATAAACACAGGCACAGTGGCTCATGCCTGCAATCCTAGCCCTTTGGGAGGCAGAGGTAGGTGGATCACGAAGTCAGGAGTTCGAGACCAGCCTGACCAACTTGGTGAAACCCCGTCTCTACTAAAAATACAAAACTTAGCTGGGTGTGGTAGCACACGCCTTTAATCCCAGCTACTCAGGAGGCTGAGGCAGGAGAATGGCTTGAACCTGGGAGATGGAGGTTGCAGTGAGCCAAGATCGTGCCATTGCACTCCAGCCTGGGTGACAGAGCGAGACTCCATCTCAAAAAAAAAAAAAAAAAAGATGGCATAAACATCCATGGGCAACTTTTTGTATGGACATCCATTTTTGTGGAGTTTGTTTTGTTTTGTATTTTGAGACAGGGTCTTGCTCTGTTGCCCACGCTGGAGTGCAGTGGCACCACCATGGCCCACTGCAGCCTCATCCTCCCAGACTCAAGCAGTCCTCCCACCTCAGCCTGAGTGGCTGGGACTACAGGCATGCACTTTCATGCCCAGGACATTTTTTAAATACTTCTTCGTAGAGACAGAGTCATGCTATGTTGCCGGGGCTGGTCTCAAGCTCGTAGGTTCAAAATCCCACCTCAGCCTCAGCTGGGGTTAGAGGCATGAGCCACCACACCCAGCTCTTATTAAAATCTTAATAAAATTTTAATTCATTTGGATAAATACCAAGGAGCAAGATTGCTGGGTCATATGGTAAGAGTATGTTTAGTTTAAACCTTCTTCCAAAGTGGCTGTACCCTTTTGTGTTCCTACCAGCAGTGAGTGAAGAGTTCCTGTTGCTCCACATCCTTGCCAGCATTGGTGTCACCAGTGTTCTAGATTTTGGTTTTTCTAATACATGTGTAGTGGTATCATATTGTTGTTTTAATTTGCAATTCCCCGAGGACGACACGTGATGATGAACATCTTTTCATATGCTTACTTGGAATCTGTTTATTTTCTTTGGTGAAATGTCTATTTAGGTCTT
The DNA here is from genome assembly GCF_003255815.1 of Theropithecus gelada. Taxonomy (NCBI): domain Eukaryota; kingdom Metazoa; phylum Chordata; class Mammalia; order Primates; family Cercopithecidae; genus Theropithecus; species Theropithecus gelada. The sequence continues at coordinate 108,739,025 of NC_037669.1, forward strand.
TTGCCTATTTTAAAAATCAGGTTGTTCAGTTTTCTTATTGTCAAGTTTTAAGAGTTGTTTGTATATTTTATTATTTTTATTTTATTTATTTTTCATTTTTTTGAGATGGAATTTTGCTCTTGTTGCCCAGGCTAGAGTGCAATGGTGCAATCTTAGCTCACTGCCACCTCTGCCTCCGGGTTCAAGTGATTCTCCTGCCTCAGCCTCCCAAGTAGCTTGGATTACAGTCATGCGCCACCATGCCCAGCTAACTTCTTGTATTTAGTAGAGACGGGGTTTCATCATGTTGGTCAGGCTGGTCTCGGACTCCTGACCTCAGGTGATCCACCTGCCTCAGCCTCTCAAAGTGCTGGAATTACAGGCATGAGCCTCTGCACCCGACTGGGAGTTGTTTGTATATTTTAGATAACAATACTTTATCAAATGTGTCTTTTGCAATTATTTTCTCCCAGTCTGTGGCTTGTCTTTCCATTCTCTTGAGGAATCTGCCTTTTTAACCAGCTCATTCATGCATGCAATAAAGTTTGAGGGTCACTGACACCTGAGAGGTGAGGAAATATTCTTTTCAACCATCAAAACACAACAATGCACTTCAGTTTTGCTGGTAAACATAATCCTATAAATAACACAGGTTAAAAATAAATAAATAAATAACACAGCTTATAAACATGTAATTAAGGTAATTAAAGTATACATTGGTGAACTTCACAAAACATATCCTTATTAGCTCTTATCTAGTTTTATGAAAATGGATAGAGCATTAGAAAAAGTCAGGAGAGCTGTATTCTAAAGGGAATTTTACTACTAATTAGCCATGTGACCTTAAACTGATCTTTCTCTACATCTCTAGACCCTAGTTTCCGGGGGTGTAAAATGATGGGGATTCATGAGATGAGATTTAAAGCTCCCTGTGGTCCTGTGGCTTCATCAAAGCCAAGGCAAGGAGCCTATTTCTATCAATGAAAATCCTGAGTAAACATGGGTGGTACGTATTAATAAGAAATGCCTTTAATTTGGCATCTTTTAGACTTTAGGTAACAATCCTCAGAGTTAGGCTTTAATGCAGACTTGACTAATGCATAAATTAAGCAAGGTTAGCGTCCCCACCAAAGTGCCACTGTGGTCGGTAAAACAAACCCAGATTGATAATGGCTAAATTTAAATGAGAAAGTGTGTGTGTGTATACACAATTACATATAGGGCAGAACATAGAGAATTTCAGATGCAACAGACTTTGTGAATGCAAAGAGAAACAAAAATAGAAACCATCGAATAGCCAGATGGCTGAGCCTTCTATTTTTAAATATATCATGAGTTCTGTGGGAGTATGTCAATGAGTAGAACGAAGAAAAATGTGGTAACCTTTAGTGTTTCTGTTTTTTAAACAAAACAATATCACATAAGGTGTCAAGTAGCAAGGAAACTATATAATGAAATGAAAGAAGTGAGTGCTTTTTAAGTCCATCAAGCCCAGCCTCTAATATTACACCATGATTCAAAGCACGAATCAAACATTCTTCATGCTTGAAGCTGCAAGTTATTTACAATGACTGTAATATTTCCAAGAAATACCGAAATTAGTAGGTGAAGTTTCCTTTTTCCCCCTTCTCATATTTCTACACTTAACTTCTTTTCAAATGCCCTAATGTAGTCACGGCGTAGCCACAAAACGTGACAGAATAAACACATCCGTGGGTCATCGATGAGCCAAACTTTGTGAAACATCTAAGAAAATGTGTTTGAAAAAGAACTGCACAGTTTAGAACTTTAGAGTAACTCACGAATCAGCTAACCCAGTCAGAAGATTACTCACTTAAGAATGATATAATTACTTTCAGTTTGCTTAAAGCCAGGGAAAAGTTGACACAGCGATTAAAGGAAAATGGGTAAAAAAAAATAGAGTTACATTATACCGACTAAATTCAGGCTGTTCCAAGGAATAGGCCCAAAGCTTATTTGAGGAAAGATTATCTTGACAAATTGGATAAACATTTTCTGCATGACAGGACGCTGATGGAGAGTCTGTTCTGCAAGCACACCTGGTGGTGGTTTGCTTAGTGTTTGACCAAGGTGTTCAGCTTGCCCGAGTTCTCCCAGGGGCTTTGTTTAACGTTTGGCAGGTAGAGGCAGAGCCAGGGTAGGCCTTGGTAACGGTTGTTGGGCTCTGCAGATGTCTTACCCCACCCCAGCCCCACCCCCATCTCCCCATTTGGGTTAAAACAACTCTTGGCTAGACCAGTCCACAAAAGGCAACACCAGACTGTGACAAACAGTTCATGCTTAAGGAGGCCTGCAGTCTAATGTTCCTAAGGCAAATAAAAATGGCAAATGCAAATAAATGCATCAACACCCCCCTCTTTTTTGGCTTCCTTCCATAGTCAACTGGGATGGAGAGGTCAGGGCCAACACAGGGAATTACTATGGATGCAAACTTTCCAGCACACAAAGCATCCTAGTGCCAGGATAGAGAAAGTACAAATTTGGTGCATTTCTGCTCAAGGCCATGCTTACCTGGGCCCAAATGACTACAGATATGGAGAATCAGTGGCCTCCTGTAAAGTTTTTGTAGCAACTCTGGTGTTCTCAAATTGTCTAAAAGTCTTGGGCATCCTAAAAGTGTGTATTTGCTATACCTTGGCATCCTTGAAATGCAGTCACCCTAGAGGCAGTAATATGAGAATGGCTGCTTAGTGTTGGCCATTTGATGTTTTCTAGTGCTGCCTTATCATTCAGGAAAGCACTAATTTGGGGAGCAGTATACCTAGAAATGTCATTAGACAGTGTGGGGATTTCCACTGCATTGAGGCCCCATAGAGTGAAATGTACAACCCCCCTGTTAGAACAATTTTGCATTTTGTTAGGTCAATTTGGTTCAACCAGAAATTGCTTTGTGTCAACTAGTTTTAAGCCTGAAGTCAACTAGTAGCCTATCCAGTGGTTCCAAACATAAACACCTCACATTACTGTGTTGGATACACAGGTTAGAAATGGAGTTAGGAATAACAGTGGTTTTAATTTGTTAATTTTTTAAGTCCTTGGGAAGTTATTCCTAGGTGCCAGGATGTGAAGCACCATGGAGCTCCACCCTCTACAAAGTCCACTTTGCAATTCTCAAAGGAAAACTTCAGTTGTTTTTTTTTTTTTTTTTTTTTTTTTTTTTTTTTTTTTTTTTTTTTGAGACGGAGTCTCACTCTGTCACCCAGGCTGGAGTGCAGTGGCCGGATCTCAGCTCACTGCAAGCTCCGCCTCCCGGGTTTATGCCATTCTCCTGCCTCAGCCTCCCGAGTAGCTGGGACTACAGGCGCCCACCACCTCGCCCGGCTAGTTTTTTGTATTTTTTAGTAGAGACGGGGTTTCACTGTGTTAGCCAGGATGGTCTCGATCTCCTGACCTCGTGATCCGCCCGTCTCGGCCTCCCAAAGTGCTGGGATTACAGGCTTGAGCCACCGCGCCCGGCCATGGAAAACTTCAGTTTTATAGATTATAAATCCACACTCTCATCTTCAATGTGAACACACCTCCTTTCTCTCTCCATCCACTACTTCATTTCTCTGCCCCTCCCCTTAATTTTTCTCAACAAGTAAACAAACTGAATATTGTAAAAATCAAATTCTAGGAAAAACCAGAACAATGACACTGCTTGATTCAAAGTCGGCTGACAGGCCGGGCGCGGTGGCTCAAGCCTGTAATCCTAGCACTTTGGGAGGCCGAGACGGGCGGATCACGAGGTCAGGAGATCGAGACCATCCTGGCTAACACAGTGAAACCCCGTCTCTACTAAAAATACAAAAAACTTAGCCGGGCGAGGTGGCGGGCGCCTGTAGTCCCAGCTACTCGGGAAGCTGAGGCAGGAGAATGGCGTAAACCCGGGAGGTGGAGCTTGCAGTGAGCTAAGATCCGGCCACTGCACTCCAGCCTGGGTGACAGAGCGAGACTCCGTCTCAAAAAAAAAAAAAACAAAGTCGGCTGACATTTAATGTATGTCTACTGCATCCCTAGACATACCTCGTATAATCCTCATCCAGGGAAATGAGTATTATTTATCTTCACCTTAAGTGTGTGAAATCTGAAGTTTAGAGGACATTAAGTTACAAATCCAGGTTCACACAGCTAGAATGTCAGGAAGCCAGGAGTTATTTTCAGTGACTTTGTCCTTGATTCAGTCTCAGGGCTCATTTTCCAAGACTACGCTTCTATGTCTTTTACAGAGTGATAGAGTCAGCAAGGCGCGGTGGCTCATGCCTGTAATCCTAGCGCTTTGGGAGGCCAAGGCGAGCAGATCATTTGAGGTCAGGAGTTCAAGACCAGCCTGGCCAATATGGTGAAACTCTGTCTCTACTAAAATACAAATAAATTATCTGGGCATGGTGGCATACGCCTATAGTCCCAGCTACTTGGGAGGCTGAGGCAGGAGAATTGCTTGAACCCAGGAAGTGGAGGTTGCAGTGAGCCAAGATCACACAATTGCACTCCAGCCTGGGCAACAGAGCGAGACTCTGTCTCAAAAAAAAAAAAAAGGTTAGCCAGGCGCGGTGGTGCATGCCTGTAATCCCAGCTACTCGGGAGGCTGAGGCAGGAGAATCGCTTGAACCCAGGAGGTGGAGGTTGCAGCGAGCCAAGATTGTGCCATTGCATGCCAGCCTGGGCAACAAGAGGCAAACTCCATCTCAAAAAAAAAAGATAGAATCAAAGTTGATGATGACTTTTCCTCGTAATATTTCAGAGCATTAAAAAAATGTTTTAGTGATACATGTTAATTATATCTTATTTTTTAAGCTTGACATTCAAAATAAAATTTTAAATGTAGTTTACAGGCAAGTTTTTTTCCCCAATGTGAAATATTTTGGCATTATTTGAATCTGAGTTGAAATCCTGTGTCTGGCTGTGTGATCATGAATTCATCACTTAACCTTTTGTGGCCTGTTTCTGAATCTGTAAAATAAGAATAAAAATGGTTACCTCCCAGGGTTGAATTTATTTATGCTGCTATTTATCCTTAGACATTATCTGTCTCTCTCAGTAGACGATGAGCTTCTTTTAAGCATGAACTTTGTCCTCATCATCTATGTATCCTTCATTTACTTCGTTGGGTTGTGCATATACTATTTGTTGAATAAATAAGTTATTTATATGATTGCATTTGCCACGTTAGGATCTCAATAAAAGTTTTATTTTCCTTTTTTCTTTTCTTTTTAAAGACGAATAAAGTGTTTATCAGAGAAGAGGTGAAAAACTGCTCAAATAATTTTAGGCACTGTAAATGGGAAGGGGTACACAACTGTATCCTTTTTGGTGGAGGCAAAGGAGTCTCTTGAAATGATACATATTGGTACAGGGAGGTTTCTGAACAGGTGCATTACAACATGATGCCCACAAGTCCAGGTCATATAATGGAAAAGTCAACGTCCAGATTATCAAAGAATTAAGAGAACACAATGGGCCATCTTCCATATGTTTCAGAAATGCTGAAGAAGTAGTTGAAGAATTGGTCTTGCCATTCTCTAGGAATCACGTTCCTAATTCATTTGGTTGCTGCTGCTTCACTTCTGTGAAGGTATTGAGACTCTGCATAGGGACAAAAGAAACCAAAGAAAAATGATTAACAACAAAAGAAGGCAAAATATTGGCTCATATTTTATACATAAGTAATATTGGGGGTCACACCTTTCCTGAGATCAGTCTGGATTCCAGGTCTGATTTTAGAGAGTACTAAAACATTTGACTATAGGTCTTAAATCATTCAAATATAGAGTGCAAGAGGAGGCAGACAAATGAAGGAAGGGTACTAATTTGAGGGAACGAAACACTGAAGGACCTGGTTATGCCAGATAGTAGTCACCTTGGGCCAGTAACTTCAGTTATTTATTTTCATGGTCATCTGTTTCCTCCCTGGAAAACTAGAGAAGAATGGGGGTTAGTTCAACTCTGGTGTCAAAATGTGTGTGTGGCGGTGTGGGGGAGGGTTTTGTTTTGTTTTGTTTTTTGAGACAGAGTCTCACTTTGTCACCCAGGCTGCAGTGCAGTGGCTGATCTCAACTCACTGCAACCTCTGACTCCGAGGCTCAAATGATCCTCCCACCTCGCTTCCTAAGAAGCTGGGATACAAGTGCGCATGCAGCTAATTTTTGTATTTTTCGTAGAGACAGGGTCTCGAACTCCTGGGCTCAAGCAGTCTACCTGCCTTAGCCTCCCAAAGTGCTGGGATTACAGGCATGAGTTACCGCACCCAGCCAATGTTTTTATAATACGATTTTTCTGCAACTGTATTTGCTGGAGAAAATCACACAACTGTGTTGACCAGCCATGATCACAAATCAAGATGTGTTACATCTTTTCATCTCTTCTGTAACTTCCAACTTATTCCTACATCCTCACCTCTCAGCTTCAGTTTTAACCAATGAATCTACCTCATCTTTCATCTAGAGCTATTCTGTCCAGTGGTAGCTACTAGCCACATGTAGCTATTTAAATTTAAATTAATTTAAATTAAAAATTCAGTGCCTGAGTTGCACTAACCACATTGCGAATGTTAAACAGCCACGTCTCCCCTTACTATCATACTGGACAGTGTAGATATCGAACATTTTCACCATCTCAGAAATTTCTGTTGAACGGCACTGGTCAAATGTAGAGGAATCCCCTCATCTACTCAACCCTGACTCTCTAGACCTGACTGCAATGTATGTCCATCTACCTTCCCTTTTGTGCCAGTGGAAGAGGTGTCTGTATTCTATCAGAGAACCAGCCCCTCCATGTGTCATCTCACCAACTCAAGGACTTTGCTTTCTGTCTCACCATTCTGTATTGTAATGATTCCCCTTTATACTGAATTATTTTTATTGACAAAATGTCAAATCTTTTAAAAAATAATACTTCCCACTTCCGGGAAATGAAACAGACTTACTTTTTCTTATTACTCCTGCTAAGTACAATGAAAAAACTTTGGACATTTTATTTATAAATATATCTATATATAATATATACATATATCTAATGTATAGATATATGTAACTATTATATATTTACATTGATATTATATATAAAATATATTGATAAGATACACACACACACACCCCCCCCCCATATCAAGGCTCAGCTCGGAAAAATGAAGAGAAAAGCCATGCTGGCTAGAAAACTTGGGGCCCGCCGGGCTCGGTGGCTCATGCCTGTAATCCCAGCACTTTGCGAGGCCAAGGCAGGCGGATCACGAAGTCAGGAGATCGAGACCATCCTGGTTAACATGGTGAAACCCCGTCTCTACTAAAAATACAAAAAATTAGCCTGGCGTGGTGGCAGGTGCCTGTAGTCCCAGCTACTCAGGAGGCTGAAGCAGGAGAATGGCATGAACCCGGGAGGCAGAGCTTTCAGTGAGCCAAGATCGCACCACTGCACTCCAGCCTGGGCGACAGAGCAAGATTCCATCTCAAAAAAAACAGAAGACATAAAAAAGAGTGAAAGGAACATTTTAGTACTTTAAAATACAAAAACCAAGGTAAGAAACTTAGAGAATGGACATAACAGCAGAATGAGAGGGACAGATGAAATAATCACTAAGCTGACAGATCAACAGGAATTACCCAATCTGAACAGACCAAAAAAAGAGACAGACCCTCAGGGATCTTTGGTACTACACCAAAATGTCTACTATTTGTGTCACTGAAATCTCAGAAGGCAGAGAGGAAGAGGGCAGGGCTAAAAAGTCCCAAATTTGAAAGCAGACATGAACATAAGGGTTCAACAAACTGAGCAAATCCTAAGACTCAATCTCCTGGGCTCAAGTGATCCTCCCACCTCAGCCTCTTGAGTAGCTGGACTTACAGGCATGCACCACCATGTCCAGCTAATTTTTAAATTTTTTTGGTAGAGACAGCGTCTCACTATGTTGCCCAGCCTAGTGTCAAACTACTGAACTCAAGTGACCCTTTTGCCTCAACCTCCCAAAATACTGGGTTACAGGTGCAAGCCACCATGCCCAGCTGAAAAACACCTTTATAGCATCTAGGGAAAAAACAATACCTTACTTATAAATAAAAAGCATCAGAATGACAGCAAATTTCTCATTAGAAACCATCCAGACCAGAAAAAAGTGACTCAATATTTTTTAGGTACCAAGAGAAAATAATTGTCAATATAGAACTCGTACCTGGTGAAAAACATTCTTCAGAAAAGAAGGAGAAATCAAAATATTATCAGAAGAAGGTAAACTAAGAGAATTTGTTGCTAGCAGATCTACTTTAAAGAAGATCTGGCCAGTTTTGGTGGCTCCTGCCTGTAATCCCAACACTTTAAGAGGCTGAGGTGGGAGGATCACTTGAGCCCCGGAGTTCAAGACCAGCCTGGGTGACATAGCGAGACTCCATCTCTACAATAAATAAATAAATAAATAAATAGACACATAAATATATATATATATATATATATATATATATATATATATATTTTTTTTTTTTTTTTGAGACAGAGACTCACTCTGTCACCCAGCCTAGAGTACAGTGGTGTGATCTTGGCTCACTGCAACCTCCATCTCCTGGGTTCAAGTGATCTTCCTGCCTCAGCCTCCCAAGGAGCTGGCATTACAGGCATCTGCCACCATGTCCAGCTAATTTTTATGTATTTTTAGTAGAAATGGAGTTTCACCATGTTTGCCAGGCTGGTCTCAAACTCCTGAACCCAAGTGATCCACCTGCCTCCGTCTCCCAAAGTGTCAGGATTATAGGCATGAGCCAACATGCCCAGCCTTACAAAAAAATTTTCAAAATTATCTGGGCATGGCCGGGCACGGTGGCTCATGCCTGTAATCCCAGAACTTTGAGAGGCCGAGGAGGGCAGATCACGAGGTCAGGAGATCAAGACCAGCCTGGCCAACATGGTGAAACCCAGTTTCCACTAAAGACACAAAAATTAACCAGGTGTGGTTGTGGGCGCCTGTAATCCCAGCTACTCAGGAGGCTGAGGCAGGAGAATCGCTTGAACCTGGGAGACGGAGGTTGCATTGAGCCAAGATTGCACCACTGCAGTCCAACCTGGGCGACAGAGCAAGACTCTGTCTGAAACAAAGAAACAAACAAACAACAACAACAACAAAAAAAAAACCAGGTTTTCAAGAGATCAGCAAAGAAAAGACAGTGGCAGTTCAGACTTAAAGCGGCCAAAGGCAGAGTAAGGACACCACTCTGGTGAGTTGCTGCGCTTACGTCTGCTTTTCAAAAAGCCACCGTCCTCCCCCTTTTGCATCTGAATAAGGAACAAGGAAATACCATGTATGTGATGTGACAGGATGCCAGCAGAGAAGCCTCGGTCACTTGTGTAAAATAAGCACAACCCGATTCTGCCATGTCCACTTGGTCTTAGCCCGTGTGACTTTCTGCCTCCCAACTCTCTTCTCTTTTACCTCTCATTATCCTACATCTCCCCTAGAGCATGTGGCTCTATTCCTCACATCCCAGCTCTGTCATTAATTAGGTTGTTCACTGCATTTCCATTTGAGGATTACGTTGCTCAAAGGTCCTTTAAAAAAACAAAAAACAGGCCGGGTGCGGTGGCTCATGCCTGTAATCCCAGCACTTTGGGAGGCCAAGGCGGGTGGATCACCTGAGGTCAGGAGTTCCAGACCAGCCTGGCCAATCTGGTGAAACCCCGTCTCTATTAAAAATACAAAAAGTAGCTGGGCGTGGTGGCAGGCACCTGTAATCCCAGCTACTTGGGAAACTGAGGCAGGAGAACCACTTGAACCTGGGAGGCGGAGGTTGCAGTGAGCCGAGATCGCACCACTGCACTCCAGCCTGGTCAACAGAGCAAGACTCTGTCTCAAAACAAATAAACAAACAAACAAACAAAACTAAAACTAAAACATATTTCTCCTGTTACAGGTACTCCTTTTCTGATCAAGAAACTTTCATTTGCCTCCATGTACCAGGCAACTGTGTGCTTTCCTTCTGCTGTTTGCAGTCTTAATCACAACCCCATGGAAGGATTAGGCGCAAATGTCACTCTGCTGTTTCCTTCAGTAGATTATGTGAGTATAAATTGGATTGTGTAAGTGCATATTAGCTCTTTCCCTTCAATGCTAATACAGCACGCTGTATTTGAGATCTTTTTTATTTCCTTGCAGAAGGATAGAATGAGAAAGCAAGGGGTCACAACTTTCTTTCTCTTGGCAAGCAGAAATAGTGAACTGAGAAGGCTGCCAAACTGCCAATGTCTGTATGAAATGTATCCAATAACCTAGGGATTACAATTCAGGATGGCCACTGACTGTTCTCGTGGAGCTTATTGGAAACGATTTCTTTATGAAGATTTCTAAGGAGCCCCTTCCAGTGCAGTCACAACAGAAAGGCCTCCCATGCAACATAGAGAGCAGTGCAAATAACACCTTTATGAGAGATTAAAATAGTAACAGGTAAACTGCACAGGCTGCACCGTTCTCTGTGGTAGTCCAACAAAGCTAATCTCAGCATTGTTTACTCTCAACACTCCTGTAAACTCAGATCCCACTTGTCTTTCACAGTTGTGTGTACCAGAGTACCTCAAAGTGAGATCTGGGAGCAGTGTTGCTTTGTGAACTGGTTGTTACTGGTTAGCCATAGGTGTAGAAATTGCGAATAAGTCTTTAGAGACATTTATAGCAACACAACAGAATGTTTTTGTATATCATAATTTAAAAGTTAGACGTCTTTTCAAAATATCACATTTCTAATAATGTACTTTTTTCTTTGTTTTTACAAAAGTATAAATCAGCTGAGGATTAGGAATTTTTTACTTTTATTCTTATTTATTTAATTATTTTTTAAGAGACAGGGTTCTCACTCTGTTGCCTAGGCTAGAGTGCAGTGATGTGATCATAGCTCACCATAACTTCCCCAGCTTTGGGGCTCAAGCAGTCCTCCTGCCTCAGCCTCTGGGTAGCTGGCAATACAGGCACATGCTACCACACCTGGCTAGAAAGTTTTTTTTTAAAGATCTGGATGGCTGGGGATGGTGGCTCACACCTATAATCCCAGCACTTTTGGAGGCCTAGGCAGGAGGGTCACTTTAGCCTAGATTTAGACCATTTGGGCAACATAGTAAGACCCCCTTCCCCAACCTGTACAGAAAAATTTTAAAATTAGCAGGGTGTGGTGGTACACACCTACAGTCCCAGCTACTCTAAAAGCTGAGGCTGGAGGATTGCTTGAGCCTGGGAACTAGAGGTTACAGTGAGCCATGATTGTACCACTGCACTCCAGTCTGGGCAACAGAGTGAGAACTTGTTTCAAAATCATCATCATCAACATCATCATCACTTATTGTATATTTCAAAATAGCTACAAGAGAAAATTTGCAATGTTCCCAACACATAGAAAAGATAAATGTTTGAGTTGGTGGATATCCCAAGTGCCCTGATTTGTATACAGGTATCAAAGTATCATAGGTACCCCCAAGATATGTACAACTATGATATATCAATTAAAAAACACACAAAAAACTTAAAAACTCTACAGACATACCCTTCTTTAATTTTTCTTTTTCCCTCATTAAATATATCCAATAAGACAAAGTCTTATGGATTCTATCCCTGAAATTTACCTCATACCTCCTCACCCTGCCTTTTGTCATATTTCCTAACTGAACTTCTCCTAACTGAAATTCCTGCCTCCAAGCATGGCCATCACCCTAATCTAATCCCATCCCTAACCGTAACTCTGCTGTTAGGTCATCACTGTGCTGTTAGAGATGAAGTTGTCCCTCTTCTGCCTAAAAACTCTCATCTTATACAACAAATTCCAAACTCTTTGCTGAACTTTTAAAGCCCTTTGTAACTGAGTCTGGCCTACACTCTTGGCCTCGTCTTCAGCCCCTCTCCAAATCACCCTAAGCCCCAGCCACACTCGACTGCTTGCTACTCTTCAGACACATTATGAAACTTGTTACTCCATGAATACTCCATGCCCTGGGTCACTCTGCCACCTCTGCCCTGGAATGCCTCTTCCTCCATGTGTAACTGGCACTTTCATCCTTCAAAGCTCAGCTCAGGTCATTTCCTTTTTGTATTTTCTCTGACATTCCTCCTTTTTTTTTTTTTTTTACCAGATATAATTACTCTCTTATCTATATCTCCCTCTTACTTTATATCTATACTTATATACATATTTCATATAGTTATTAGTTTGCCTGTTTTGTCTCAGCTTTTCCTTTCAAAATCAAGATGCTTTGTTAATTATCCCAGCAACCAGTATAGTGCCACACATATAGGAGACACTCACTTGTTTATGTCAGTAATTATTATTATTTTTTTTTTTGAGACGGAGTCTCGCTCTGCCGCCCAGGCTGGAGTGCAGTGGCCAGATCTCGGCTCACTGCAAGCTCCGCCTCCCGGGTTTACGCCATTCTCCTGCCTCAGCCTCCCGAGTAATTTTTTTTTTATTTTATTTTATTTTTATTTTTATTTTTTTTTTGAGACGGAGTCTCGCGCTGTCACCCAGGCTGGAGTGCAGTGGCCGGATCTCAGCTCACTGCAAGCTCCGCCTCCCGGGTTCAGGCCATTCTCCTGCCTCCGCCTCCCGAGTAGCTGGGACTACAGGCGTCCGCCACCCCGGCTGGCTAGTTTTTTGTATTTTTTAGTAGAGACGGGGTTTCACCGTGTTAACCAGGATGGTCTCGATCTCCTGACCTCGTGATCCGCCCGTCTCGGCCTCCCAAAGTGCTGGGATTACAGGCTTGAGCCACCGTGCCCGGCTATTTTATTTTTTTTGAGACGGAATCTTGCTCTGTCGCCCAGGCTGGAGTGCAGTGGCGCAATCTCGGCTCACTGCAAGCTCCGCCTCCCGGGTTCACGCCATTCTTCTGCCTCAGCCTCCCGAGTAGCTGGGACTACAGGCGCCCGCCACCTCGCCCGGCTAATTTTTTTGTATTTTTTAGTAGAGACGGGGTTTCACCGTGTTAGCCAGGATGGTCTCGATCTTCTGACCTTGTGATCCGCCCGTCTCGGCCTCCCAAAGTGCTGGGATTACAGGCTTGAGCCACCGCGCCCGGCCTTATTATTTTTTTTTAAAGACGGAATTTCACCCAGGCTGGAGTGCAATGGCATGATCTTGGCTCACTGCAACCTCCGCCTCCCAGGTTCAAGCAATTCTCCTGCCTCAGCCTCCCAAGTAGCTGGGACTACAGGCGTGCAACACCGAACTTGGCTAATTTTTGTATTTTTAGTAGAGACGGGGTTTCCCCATCTTGGCCAGGCTGGTCTCGAATTCCTGATCTCGTGATCCACCCGCCTCGGCCTCCCAAAGTTCTGGGATTATAGGCGTGAGCCACCGCGCCCGGCTATGTCAGTGTTATGAGTTAAGACATTCTTTCATTTATTCATTTATTTATTCATTCATTTCTTGGGGACCACATGATCCAAGCTCTCAGGATCTAGTTAGTGGTGACTAAGATAAAGAAGGTCACAACCATTATAGAACTTACATTACAATGTAGGAGACAGAAAACAGAGTAATAAACCAAAACAAGCAAATAAACAAACAAGATAATTACATGTGTAGATTATTGCTAGGAAAAAAATCTAAACAGATTGATGAGGAAGAGTCTGTCTGCAGAGACCAGCCTAGACAGGGAGGTCAGGAAGATACCCTGAGAAGATGACACTTGAGCTGAGATTTGAAAGATGAGAAGTGCAGAACGGGACTGACTTGTTCAAGGAAAAGAAAAAAAGACCAATATGGCTGGAGCAGAGTGAGCAGGGCTGAGCAGTATAAATCAAGTTGGGAAAATGGGACCCAGGATATAGGACCTCACTAATATACAGTAAGGAGTTTAGCTTTTCCTTTGAGCAGTAGAAGCCCTTCAAGGGTTTCAAATAAGGGAGTGGACTGGATCCAATTACAATGTTAAGAAATGTACATTTGTCCTTGTAGAGAGTGGATTAAAGAAGAGCAAGAGAGAAGATCAGGGAACAGATGAAGGGACTATTCTAGAATTGTAAGCCAGAGGTGAAGATTGCTTGCAGATAGGAGGGCAAAGGTGAGGATAGAGAGAAGTGGATAGATCAGAGATATCATCTGAAGGTCAAATTAAAAGTCCTGGGTGATGGATTAAATGTGTGTGGAGCTAGGGGGAGATAAGGGAAATGAAGTAGGAAGAACTACCCTGAGCTGGGCGTGGTGGCTCACTCTTGTAATTCCAGCATTTTGGGAGGCCAAGGCAGGAGGATCACTTGAGCCCAGGAGTTTGAGAAAAGACTGAGCAACATGGCAAGACCTCGTCTCTACAAAAATAAAAACCCATGCACCCGCAGTCCCAGCTACTTAGGAGGCTGAGGTGGGAGGTTCGCTTGAGCCCAGGAGTTTGAGACGGCAGTGAGCTATGATTGTGCGACTGTACTCCAACCTGGGTGACAGAGCAGGACCCCATCTCAAAAAAAAGAAAGAATGACTCCTGATGTTTTGGGTTGAGGGTGGACATTGGTGGTATTAATTAAATTGGTGAGGGAGTCTTTGGGACCAGGTTTTGCATACTGGGCTGGAGGAGAGGTAGTGACTAGAATTAAGAGCCCTGGGCTGGGTGTGGTGGCTGAAGCCTGTAATCCCAGCACTTTGGGAGATTGAGGAGGGTGGATCACCTGAGGTCAGGAGTTCGAGGCCAGCCTGGTCAACATGGTGAAACTCCGTCTCTACTAAAAATACAAAAATTAGCTGGGTGTGGTGGCGGGCGCCTATAATCCCAGCTACTGGGGAGGCTGAGGCAGAAGAATCGCTTGAACCCGGGAGGCAGAGGTTGCAATGAGCCGAGATGGCTCCACTGCACTCCAGCCTAGGTGACAGAGCAACACTCCATCTCAAAAAAAAAAAAAAAAAGCTCTGTTTTGATTGGAGATGTATATTGGACATCCAAGAGAAGCTGTCAGGAATTAATAAATAACTAAATGGTAGAAAAAGAAACTGAGGCTGAAAAGAGTTATACAGGTACCAAGTGTTAGGATCACCCAAGTCTGCCCGACTCATAAACACTAAGCTGGCTCACGCCTATAATCCCAGCACTTTGGGAGGCTGAGGCAGGCAGATCACCTGAGGTCAGGAGTTCAAGACCAGTCTGGCCAACACAGTGAAATCCCCAACTCTGCTAAAAATACAAAAATTAGCCAGGTGTGGTGGTGCATGCTTGTAGTCCCAGCTACTTGGGAGGCTGAGGCAGGAGAATCGCTTGAATCCAGGAGGAGGAGATTGCAGTGAGCCAAGATCGTGCCACTGTGCTCCAACCTGGGCGACAGAGTGAGACTCCATCTCAAAAAACAAACAAACAAAAACCACTAAGCTAAGTATATGCAAATTGACAATTTTTTCTTTCAGGTATAATTAGAAAATAAGTACAAAACATTTGGGAATAAAAAGGTAAAATACATGGTTAAAATTTTTTTTTTTTTTTTTTTTTTTTTTTTTTTTTTTTTTTTTTACTGTTTTGAGTTTTTTCCCCCCAGCACAATCTTAAACAAAAGAAATGAAAATAAAACAAAACAACCTTTGTCCTGGGATGGAGTTAAGAATACGAAACTCCTAGCCGGGCGCGGTGGCTCACGCCTGTAATCCCAGCACTTTGGGAGGCCGAGACGGGCGGATCACAAGGTCAGGAGATCGAGACCACGGTGAAACCCCGTTTCTACTAAAAATACAAAAAAAAAATTAGCCGGGCGCGGTGGTGGGCGCCTGTAGTCCCAGCTACTCAGGAGGCTGAGGCAGGAGAATGGCGTGAACCCGGGAGGCGGAGCTTGCAGTGAGCTGAGATTGCGCCACTGCACTCCAGCCTGGGCGACAGAGCGAGACTCTGTCTCAAAAAAAAAAAAAAAAAAAAAAAAGAATACGAAACTCCGGAGTAAGTTGGGTTCAGTTGATGTCTCTACCACTTACCCTTGGGTGACCTTGAATAGGTTCTCTCAAAGCTTTGTACCTCAGATTCTAATCTATAAAATATTTTAAAATACCAGCCGGGCGCAGAGGCTCATGCCTATAATCCCAGCACTTTGGGAGGCCGAGGCGAGTGGATCACAAGGTCAGGGATCGAGGTCAGGAGATCATGTGACTAACATGGAGAAACCCCGTCTCTACTAAAAATACAAAATAAATTAGACAGGTGTGGTGGTGCATGCCTGTAATCCCAGCTACTCGGGAGGTTGAGGCAGGAGAATCGCTTGAACCCATGAGGCAGAGGTTGGAGTGAGCCAAGATCGCCCCACGGCACTCTAGCCTGGGTGACAGAGCGAGACTCTGTCCCAAAAAAATATATATAAAATGATGCAACCAATGTGAAAAATAATTTGATAGTTCCTCAATAAGTTAAATATAGATTTACTATATGATCCAGAAATTCTACTCCTAAGTATATATCCAAAATAATTGAAAACAAAAACTTGTATACCAATGTTCATAGCAACTCTATTTTGAAAATAGCGACACGGAGGAAACAACCCAAATGTCCATCAGTTGATGAATAGGTAAACAAAATGTGATATATCCATATTGTAGAATATTATTTAACCATAAAAAGGAATGAAGTACTGATACATGCTACAACATGGATGAACCTTGAAAACATTATGCTAGGTGAAACAAGTCAGATACAAAAGGCCATGTATTGTATAATTCCATTTATACCAAGTTCCAGAATAATCAATAGATGAAGAAAAGCTAAATATTGAGCTCTTGCCACATTCCGGGTACTGTCTGAAATTTTTTAGATATATAAACTCATTTAACCTTTGTAAAAGGTATTATTACTCCCATTTCATAGATTTCAAAATTGAAATACAAACCTGGGAATTTAAATAGTCTGGGAATTTAAATTTAAATTTAAATTTAAATGTGTTTATAATGACTATATAACCCTGAGTAAAGACATTCAGATTTGAACTACTTCTTCTTCTTCTTTCTTTCTTTTTTTTTTTTTTTTTTGATACATGGTCTCACTGTGTTGCCCAGGCTGGAGTGCAGTGGCATGATCTCAACTCACTGCAACCTCCGCCTCCAGGATTCAAGCGATTCTCCTGCCTCAGTCTCCCAAGTAGCTGGGACTACAAGTGTGCGCCACCACGCTGGCTAATTTTTGTATTTTTAGTGGAGACAGGGTTTTACCATGTTGGCCAGGCTGGTCTCAAACTCCTGGCCTCAAATGATCTACCCACCTCGGCCTCCCAAAGTGCTGGGATTACAGGCATGAGCCACAGCGCCCAGCCTGAAACTGCAGTGAGCCGAGATTGTGCCACTACACTCCAGCCTGGGTAACAGGGCAAGACCCTATGAAAGAAACAAAGGAAGGGGAAGGGAGGGGAGGAAAGAGAAAAATATAGGACTTTGGGAAATGAGCCATACAAAAATTAGAGTGACCATATTTTGAATCTTTTCCTAGGAATACAACTTGGAATCCAGCAGGCAACTTAGTTTCCCTAAGACTAATAAAATAATATTTTGCTCCTTACTTTACCTCACAAATTGAATTCATAAGGAGATAATATTTCCTGTGAGATCACACATAACACTCACAAGGCAAGACATGTATGCACTGGAATTTAATGTAACTCAATTTCAGAGATATTTGTAAATGTGGGCTCAACATGTAAAAATTGATCCACTTGCAAAGGAGCCAGTCTATTTGTAAGGAAAGACTGGAAGAATTTTGTAAATCTGTGGGATGTGGTTGGGGACCATGGAGAAAAAATCAGAACTACCAAATGGCAAAGTTGATTTCTAACATTCATTTATACTTGGAAATGTATGATTTCAGAAGCAAAATAATAAAACAACCTCACTGCTGCATTAAATAAGTGAAAGTATTGTTTTATTAATTTGTTTCTTTGTTTACTATTTTGTCAACTTATAGGTGTTAGATGTATTTAATTTTTTTTTTTTTTTATATATTTTTCGTTTGTTGTGGTGGCGTCTGAGACGGAGTCTCGCTCTGTCACCCAGGCTGGAGTACAGTGGCGCAATCTCCGCTCACTGCAAGCTCCACCTCCCGGGTTCGCGCCATTCTCCTGCCTCAGCCTCCTGAGTAGCTGGGACTACAGGCGCCGCCACCTCGCCCGGCCAATTTTTTTCTATTTTAAGTAGAGACGGGGTTTCACCGTGTTAGCCAGGATGGTCTCGATCTCCTGACCTCGTGATCCGCCCGTCTCGGCCTCCCAAAGTGCTGGGATTACAGGCTTGAGCCACCGCGCCCGGCCAGATGTATTTAATTTTAATTCAAAAAGTATTCTTAAAATAATTTTATTCTTCTTAAGATTCCGAGTCAACATTTTTCTATACTTCAATATTTCCATTAATCCATAGAGCCCTTACTCTGTGTGAAGTACTGTTTCCATGCCTACATACTATACATATAACACAATGTAATGGAATAAGTCAGGGTTTGCAATCACAATAGTAATAGTTTTTCTTATATCATGACTAGGACATGATATAGGTCGTAACCAGGAGATATTTCCATTACTTTAAGCATATTAACTCATTTAATTGTTGAGACAATCTATTAAGGTAGATACTATTGTCTTTTTTTTTTTTCCCCCCCTTTTTGTGGAGAACGGGGTCTCGCTATATTACCCAGGCAGGTCTCGAACTCCTGGGCTCAGGCTATCCTCCCGCCTCTGCCTCCCTGAGAGCTGGGATTACAGGCGTGAGCCACTGTGCCCGGCCTACTAGTGTCATCTCTATTTCATAGATGAGGAAACTGAGGCAGACAAGGTCACCTAGCTCAAGTAAAGGATGAAACTGGGGTTGGAATGAAGGCAGGTGTCTCTGAGGACCATGCTCATACCCAAGGTCTAGAAAGACCTGATTTAGATTCTGGCTCTGAATTTACAGCTGAATGGCTTGAAGAAGTCCCTTAACTTCCCGGAGCATTGTTTCTCCATTTGTGAAAATGTAATTGTAATAAACAGCTCACAACTTTTTTGTAAGAGTAAAATTCGGCCGGGCGCGGTGGCTCAAGCCTGTAATCCCAGCACTTTGGGAGGCCGAGACGGGCGGATCACGAGGTCAGGAGATCGAGACCATCCTGGCTAACACGGTGAAACCCCGTCTCTATTAAGAAATACAAAAAAAAAAACTAGCCGGGCGAGGTGGCGGGCGCCTGTAGTCCCAGCTACTCGGGAGGCTGAGGCCGGAGAATGGCGTGAACCCGGGAGGCGGAGCTTGCAGTGAGCTGCGATCCGGCCACTGCACTCCAGCCTGGGTGACAGAGCGAGACTCCGCCTCAAAAAAAAAAAAGAGTAAAATTAAATCATGTGTGTGAGAGCACTTTTACAAACAGTAATGGGATACCCAATTATGGCATCTATTGTTTTGTTAACACGTAAAGCTAAAAACTGGATGAGCTGTTTACAAGAGGGAAAAATTGAAAATAAAGAACAAAGGCAACCCTGATAATATCTAGACTCTCTATTTGATTAAAACATACATATTCTTTGTTAGATACTTTGGCTGCATCAGACATTAAACAAGTAATTAGATCATATTTTCACTCTTCATTCCTGTATTACAAAAGGAGAAAACTTAAAACACTTTCAGAAACCTATTTTAGCTGAAACAATAATTTATTTTAAAGTCTGGGAGAAAAGGCTCTGGCCAAGTCAAGGAGGGTTTGGAACACGCCACTTGTCAACTGCAGTTGATAGAGTTCCCCATGGGAGAACGCAGCTGGAGACTCAGGCCAAGCAAGTCCCCCAGAAAAGTCTCCTAGAAAGTTAAGCAAGAGACTCTGAGATGGAAATTACAGTTGTTTTGTTACATCTTTCCAAATCAAGAATTCTTGAGCACTTTCTATTATTGTCATTCGTCTTAAGGGAGACAATATATTGTTATTGTTGTTTTTTGTTTTCCTTTTTTTTTTTTAGATGAAGTTTCAGCCTTGTCTCCTAGGCTGGAGTGCAGTGGCGTGATCTCGGCTCACTGCAACCTCTACCTCCCGGGTTCAAGCAATTCTCCTGTCTCAGCTTCCCAAGTAGCTGGGATTACAGGCGCTCGCCACCATGCCGGGGTAATTTTTAAATTTTTAGTAGAGATAGAATTTCACCATGTTGGCCAGGCTGGTCCCGAACTCCTGACATCAGGTGATCTGCCTACCTCGGTCTCCCAAATTGCTGGGATTACAAGCGTGAGCCACAGCGCCCGGCCAATATATTGTTGTTTTCAAAAAAATAACAGCTTTGAAATCAGATACTAATTTAAATTCTAGCAGCTTGGCTTTATTAGCTGGTAGATCTGGGTCATTATCTCCTTTCCAGAGTCTCTATTTTTTCCTACTTAAAAGGAAATTATATACCATTTACCTCAAGAGGTGGTTAGTATATGGATTAAGTAGCAATAATAATAATAGTAATAGCTAACAAGTGTTGAATACTTCTAACGAGCTGAGCGCTATGCAAAGTTTTTGTTGTTGTTGTTGTTTTTGTTTTTATTTTGAGATGGAATTTCGCTCTTGTTGCCCAGGCTGGAGGGCAATGGCGCGATCTCGGCTCACTGCAACCTCCGTCTCCTGGGTTTAAGCAATTCTCCTGCCTCAGCCTCCCGAATAGCTGGGATTACAGGCATGCGCACCACGCCCGGCTAATTTTGTATTTTTAGTAGAGAGGGGGTCAGGCTGGTCTCAAACTCCTGACTTCAGGTGATCCACCCGCCTCGGCCTCCCAAAGTGCTGGGATTACAGGCGTGAGCCACCGCGCCGGGCCACAGAGTTCTTTACATATGCTTCTCCTAGTTAATCCTCACACTACCCTATGAGAAAGGTGGCATTGACTCTATTTTGTAGGTGAATACACAGATGCTTCATGATGATAAGCAGCTAACAAGTAGTGGATCCAAGATCAATGAAACAACCACAATGACACATAATAGCTACTTTTTAAATTTAGCTCCTTTTCCTTAGTAGACTTCAAGGAGGATTTCAGGAAGAGGAGACAGTCTTTACTCTTTCTTTGGCGCAGAACTCAGGGGTCCAACCTCCTTTGAGAACCTGCAATGGCTCCACAAAGATCTTTCTGCCTCTGACTTATTGCCAGGGTAAACCTATTTATACCTTGAGATTTCAGACAGAAAAAGTGCAGCAAGATGCGAATATTGAAAAACTTTAAAATAGCAATCCTCCAAGCATGTTCATCAAGTGAAGTGAAACGTCCATATCTGTTTTCATCTCTGAATCACTGAAGAAATTTAGTGTTAGAAGCCAGGCTGTGACTTGCCTGGCAAAGTCCCGATCAATTTAATTTATGTCCCTAGTCTGCCACTGAACCTATTCTCATTTCTACAAAGGGTGAGAGGCAGGCTGGTGAGGTAGGATGATGGACTTGAGGATTCCTGACTCCAGTTACTTCCTAGCTGGATGTCTTTGAACCAGTTGCTTAATTTCTCTGAGGTCCATTTTCTTATCAGTAAAATAAAGATAGGAAAAGCTACCTACCTCATCAAGTTGTTAAAAGGAGTAAGAAGCCAGGTGCGGTGGCTCACGCCTGTGATCCCAGCACTTTGGGAGTCCGAGATGGGCAGATCACTTGAGGTCAGGAGTTCAAGACCAGCCTGGCCAATATGGTGAAACCCTGTTTCTGCTAAAAATACAAAACTAGCCGGGTGTGGTGGCGCACACCAGTAGTCCCAGCTACTCGGAGGCTGAGGCAGGATAATATCTTGAAACCTGGAATCAAAGGTTGCAGTGAGCAGAGATCACACCCTTGCACTCCAACAGCCTGGGCATCACAACAAGACTCCAACAACAACAAAAAAGAGTAAGTGAGATCTTTCTGAATGTTGAATCTGATAGAAAGCTTTTTCTTTTTTTAGGCAGGGATTTACTCTGTCACACAGGTGCCGTAGCCCAATCACAGCTCATTGCAGCCTCAACCTCCTGGGCTTAGATAATCCTCCAGTCACATTTTTTGATACTTTTTTGTAGAAATGAGGTCTCACTATGTTGTCCAGCCTGGCCTCGAACTCCTGGAGTCAAGTGATCCTGCGGCCTCGGCCTCCCAAAGTGCTGGGATTACAGGCATGAGCCACCACACTCAGCTGAAAGCTGACTTTTTCTACAGTCTAAAGTTTCCCAAAGACCATTCTGTGCTTTCACCATAAAATCTCATGCCCCTGGGAAGTCTATGCATGCACACCTCTCAAATGCCCCCTCACTGTCTAGGCTCCAATACTTCCCAGAATACAGTTGTCCTTTCTTGTGTATCATCAATCATTCGTTCATCCAGCAATTTTTTTTTTTTTTTTTTTTTTTTTTTCAGGAATGGGGTCTCATTATGTTGCCCAGGCTGGAAAGCAGTGGCTATTCACAGGCACAATCACACTACTGATCAGCACAGAAGTTTTGACCTACTTCATTTCCAAACTGGGCTGGTTCACCCCTCCTTAGGCAACCTAGTGGTCGTTTATTCTCAGAAGGTCACCATATTGATGTCAAACTTAGTGCAGACATACCACAGGTATAATGCACTACAGCCCAGAACTTGTAGGCTCAAGTGATCCTCCTACCTCAGCCTCCCAATTAGCTTGGATTACAAATATCCACCACTACATGACCCAGCAAACATTTTATGAGCCCTTGTTATGAGTGGGGACCTGGAATGAATGCTGGGAATACAACTATAGAACTAGACACACACGGTCCTTACTGCCAAAGACTCAGAGGTCTAGTGAGGGAAAGGACATGATAATTCTTGGTGTCCATGTGAGAGGGAAGGGCAAGGTGTTGTAGAAATGCATATAATGGGCACTTTACTTAGACTTGGATGGTCACAGAAACCTGTTTGAAGAAATTAAATTGTATTTAGAGAATAGCTCTAAAGGGATGTGGTATGTAACCTGTGCAAATGACATCTCTCTATCTCTCCTTTTTTTTTTTTTTAGAAAAAAAAATAGATGTGGCAGAAAGCTATAAAGTTCATATTATTTGCCACCAAAAAATAGTCTCTATCCCATTGGAGATACTCTCAAAGGATTTAGCAAAACTCACTCCAGCAGATTCTCTTTTCCCTACAACCTTCTGAAGAAAGAGCCTTTTTGTTTCCCAGGGCCCAAGGAGTGAAATATCCCAGCAATGAGTTTGTAGAACAAGGAGGTGCCCATGAAACCATTCCCCGAGAGTAATATGGAAACTTAAAGAAATGATAAAGAGGCTGGGCACGGTGGCTCATGCCTGTAATCTCAGCACTTTGGAAAGCCAAGGCGGGCTGGTCACTTGGGGCCAGAAGCTCAAGATCAGCCTGGCCAACATGGTGAAACCCCATTTCTACTGAAAAATACAAAAATTAGCCGGTGTGGTGGCACACGCCTATAATCCTAGCTACTCAGGAGGCTAAGGCACGAGAATCACTTGAACCCAGGAGGTGGAGGTTGCAGTGAGCCGAGATCATGCCACTGCACTCCAGCCTGGGCGACAGAGCAATAATCCATCTCCAATAAATAAATAAATAAATAAATAGGCCAGGAGCGGTGGCTCACGCCTATAATCCTAGCTCTTTGGGAGGCTGAGGAGGGTGGATCACCTGAGGCCAGGAGTTCAAGATCAGCCTGGCCAATATGGTGAAACCCCATCTCTACTAAAAATATAAAAAACGGAGCTGGACTTGGTGGCAGGTGCCTATAATCCCAGCTACTTGGGAGGCTGAGGCAGGAGAATCGCTTGAACCTGGGAGGCAAGGGTTACGTGAGCCAAGATCACACCACTGCACTGCAGCCTGGATGACAGAGTGAGACGCCGTCGCTAAATAAATGAATAAAATAAATAAATAAATAAATAAATAAATAATGAAGAAATTCTTCCTGAAGAAAGGGTGGAATTTAAAAACCAGCAGTCTGGCCGGGCGCGGTGGCTCAAGCTTGTAATCCCAGCACTTTGGGAGGCCAAGACGGGTGGATCACAAGGTCAGGAGATCGAGACCATCCTGGCTAACACGGTGAAACCCCGTCTCTACTAAAAAATACAAAAACTAGCCGGGCGAGGTGGCGGGCGCCTGTAGTCCCAGCTACTCGGGAGGCTGAGGCAGGAGAATGGCATAAACCCGGGAGGCAGAGCTTGCAGCGAGCTGAGATCCGGCCACTGCACTCCAGCCTGGGCGACAGAGCGAGACTCCGTCTCAAAAAAATAAAAAAAATAAAAAAAATAAAAAAATAAAAAATAAAAACCAGCAGTCTGGCTGGGCGCGATGGCTCACGCCTGTAATCCCTGCCCTTTGGGAGGCCAAGGCAGGCATATCACAAGGTCAGGAGTTCGAGACCAACCTGACCAACTTGGCGAAACCCCATCTTTACTAAAAATACAAAAGATGTCATGGTGTGTGCCTGTAATCTCAGCTACTCAGGAGGCTGAGGCAAGAGAACTGATAGAACACTGGAGGCGGGGGTTGTAGTGAGCTGGGATCACACCACTGCACTGCAGTCTGGGCAACAAGAGTGAAACTCTGTTTAAAAAAAAAAAAAAAGAAAGAAAAGAAAAAAGAAAGAATGAAAGAGAGGAACCTAACCTAGGTGAGGGTTGGGGGTTGAGAAGGAAGCAGGAGATGATGTTCAGAAAAGACTTCTCTAAGAAAGTGTTTGAATTCAAATAGGAAGGATACATTAGAATTAACCAAGTTTGGTAGGGGAGTGATGGTGTCTAGGAAAAGGGAAGAACACATGCAAAGACCTTGAGGTAGTTTTTCTGAATAAATGAGAGAATGATGGTATGAATGGAACAGAGAACAGGGGTAAAATAATATAAGACTAGACTGGGGCAGTCATTGGAGCTAAAACTTGCTGAGGACTATAGAGTTTGGAGCATTAGCTTGTTTATTTATTTATTTATTTATTTGAGATGGAGTCTTGCTCTGTCGCCCAGGCTGGAGTGCAGTGGCACCATCTTAGTTCACTGCAACCTCCATCTCCCGGGTTCAACTGATTATCCTACCTCAGCCACCCAAGTAGCTGGGATTATAGTCACCTGCCACCACACCCAGCTAACCTTTGTATTTTTAGTAGAGACGGGGTTTCACCATATTGGTCAGGCTGGTCTTGAACTCTTTAGCTCAAGTGATCCACCTGCCTCGGCCTCTTAAAGTGCTGGGATTACAAGCGTGAGCCACCGCACCCAGCCTGGAACGTTAGTTTAAAAACAATGAGAAGCCATTGGCAGATTGGAAATGTGGGGAAGGGGCCGACATATTATATCTTATAAAAATATCACTCAGGCTGATATATGGAAGTTTATTGAAAGGAGTGAGTGGGGATATGGGGATGCCAGTCAGGAGGCTGTTGCAGATATTGAGATAAAGATGACAGCAGCTCATCCTAAGGCAAAGGCAATGGAGATGGAGAAAAGTGGATAGATTTAAGTACATGAAATAGATAGTATATACTATAGGTCAGTAAAGAAAGGGGGTTGGAATGCCTCCTAGAATTCCACAATTCTGCACTTGGGATTCAGCAATCTGTGTTTCCTAAGGAAAAAAACATGGAAGGCCAAGGTGGGTGGATCAAGAGGTCAGGAGTTCAAGATCAGCCTAGCCAACATGGTGAAATCCCATCTGTACAAAAAATACAAAAATTAGCCAGGCATGGTGGTGTGTACCTGTAATCCCGGCTCCTCAGGAGACTGAGGCAGGAGAATTGCTTGAACCTGGGAGGCAGAGGTTGCAGTGAGCCGAGATTGCACCACTGCATTCCAGCCTGGGTGACAGAGGGAGAATCTGTCTCAAAAAAAGAAAAAAAGGAAAAGAAAAGAAAAGAAAAAAAACATGGAAAGAGGATCATATTGAAGGGGGAAGATTGTGTTTAGGTTGGACATAGAAAGACTAAGATATGCAAGTAAAGATATCAAGTAGACATTTAGATATGTAGGTCTGAATTCAGAAGAGAGATCTAAACTGGAGATTTGGCAGCCGTTGACACAGACGTGGTAACCGTGGCCATGGAAGGGATATGGTCACCTAGGTAAGCTTTCAGAATGAGAAGAGAAAAGAGAGATTACTGAATGAGAAGAGAAAAGAGAACCAGGCATGGTGGCATACACCTGTAGTCCCAGTGGGAGGACCACTTGAGCCCAGGAGTTTAAGGTTGCAGTATGCAATGATCACACCTGTGAATGGCCACTATAGAGTGATACTCTGCCTCTTCAGAAGAGAGAGAGAAGAGAAAAGAGTCTATCACAAAGATTTGAAGAATGCCTACATTTAATGGCCAGGTATAGGAGAAGGGGCTCACGAAGGACATTGAGAAGGAACTCTTAAGTAAGAAGGAAGAATACTAGAAGTATGTAGCATCATGAAAATCAAGGTAAGAGCATATTTCAAGTGTGAAGGAATGACTAGTAGACTCAAACGTTGCTGTAAGATCAGCTTAGAAGGGGACTAGATACATACCCAAGATAAATGAAAACATACATCTGGGTCAGGCATGGTAGTTCCTGCGTGTAATCCAGCACTTTGGGAGGCCAAGGCGGGTGGATCACTTGAGTCCAGGAGTTCGAGACAAGCCTGGGCAACATGGTGAGACCCTGTCTCTACAAAAATTAGCTGGGCATGGTGGCACATGCCTGGAGTCCCAACTACTCAGGAGGCTGAGGTAGGAGAATTACCTGAGCCCAGGAGGTGGAGGTTGCAGTGAGCCAAGATTGCACCACTGCGCTCAAAAAAACAAAAAAGAAAAAAAGAAAAAAGAAAACATACATCCATTAAAAACATGCAAATGAATGTTCATGGCAGTATTATTCATTGTAGTATTATTTCTAAGAGCCAAAAATACTACTGCATGAATGAACTTTGAAAACATTATGCTCAGTGAAAGAAATCAGTCACAAAAAACAATATACTGTAAATTTTCAATTACATGAGATATCCAGAATAGGCAAATCTATACAGACAGAGAGTAGATTGGTGTTTCCCTGGGCCTGGGGAGGGTAGAGGGGGATAGAGTGACAACTAATGGGCACGGAGTTTCTTTTGGAGATGAGGAAAAGTTCTAAAATTAGACTGTGGTGATAATTGTCCAACTCTGTCATTATACTGAAGACCATTGAAATGTATAATTAAAATGGGTGAATTGCATGGTATGTAAATTTTATTTCAATGAAATTGTTTTTTTTAAAAAAAAAAATCTAGGCCGGGTGCAATGGCTCACATCTATAATCACAGCACTTTGGGAGGCCAAGGCAGGTGGATCACCTGAGGTCAGGGGTTCAAGACCAGCCTGGCCAACATGGCAAAACCCCATCTCTACTAAAAATACAAAAATTAGCCAGGCATAGTGGCAGGTGCCTGTAATCCCAGCTATTCGAGAGGCTGAGGCAGGGGAATCACTTGAACCCAGGAGGCGGAGGTTGCAGTGAGCCAAGATTGTGCCACTAGGTAATAGGGCAAGACTCCATCTCAAAAAAAAAAAAAAAATCTGGGCCGGGCGCGGTGGCTCAAGCCTGTAATCCCAGCACTTTGGGAGGCCGAGACGGGCGGATCACGAGGTCGGGAGATCAAGACCATCCTGGCTAACACGGTGAAACCCCGTCTCTACTAAAAAAATACAAAAAACTAGCCAGGCGACGTGGCGGGCGCCTGTAGTCCCAGCTACACGGGAGGCTGAGGCAGGAGAATGGCGTAAACCCGGGAGGCGGAGCTTGCAGTGAGCTGAGATCCGGCCACAGCACTCCAGCCTGGGCGNNGGACACCCCAAAAAAAAAAAAAAAAAAAAAAAAAAAAAAAAAAAAAAAAAAATCTAATATTTAAGCCAGATGACAGCAAACTATTTTAAAATGGACATTATTCATTTTCCCTGATTCCAGCACCCTCTTATTCTAAAAGCAAGAAAACGAAGAAATTGAATTTGTCATTACAAGCTTGTTTAGTGCTGACAGAACCAAACAAAAGGAATTTAGAAATGTTGATGGATATCTCAGACCAACTAAATAATAACCCAATCAACTAATAATGAAGTGTTTACATATCTTGGATCCGTAGAAAACTATAGATAATCTGATAAAATTCTGAGTATTCAACCTGATTCAATTCATTCACTTATTCAGCATCTTTTTATTGAGTACCAATATGTGGCACTTTATAATAGATGCTTTAAACAGTGGTCATCCTTATAATTTTAATTTTGTCTGTTTATTTATTTATTTATTTATTTATTTTGGGGCAGGGTATCACTTTGTCACCCAGGGTGAAGTGCAGTGGTGTGATCTCAGCTCACCGCAGCCTTGATCTCACAGACTCAGGCGATCCTCCCATCCCAGCCCCACAAGTAGCTGGGACTACCAGCATGAGCCACCACACCCAGCTAATTTTTCTTTTTTTTAGTTTTTCATAGAGATGGGATTTTGCCATGTTGTCTCAAACTCCTGAGTTTGAGACATGGTTTAAAAAACCATGTCTGGTCTCAAACTCCTGAGCTCAAGCGATGCTCCTGCTTCCCAAAGTGCTAGGATTACAGGCGTAAGTCACCATGCCTGGCCTTAGTAGTCATCTTTTAAAAATATTACATTTAAAACCATGGTCTGACAGTAGGGCTGAATATTAGAAACGAAGGCTATCCCTTACAATCTGGACATAAACTCTCCTAATGCATATTTTAATAGTAGATAGTGGGAAGGAGGCAATAAGAAACTCACATTTGTTGAATGTCTATAATTTGTCAGGTAATGTGCTAAGCAATTCAAAAGTATGATCTCATTTAGTTCTCAAAATAATACATAAAGGTGAGTATTAGCATCATATGAGTAAACTATTCAAAGAGGTTATGTAACTTAGTCACGCATCTGTAAGCTGGAGGGAAAAGTTTTGAAACAAGGTCCTCTGATTCTAAAATCGGATTCTTGGGTTTTTTGTTTGTTTGCTTGTTTGTTTTTTGTTTTGTTTTGTTTTTTGTAGATGCTACCTCCTGAGAGAATGCTTATGAATTAATTCATTTATTCAGCAGAGATGTTTTTAGCATTATCATATGCCAGGCATTTTGCTGGCCCCTAGGGATATAAAGATGAACCTGATGGAGAACAACCCCTGACCTCACAAGGCTCACAGTATAGCTAGGAAGGCAATAAACAGAGGTACTTTAAATCTTCAACATGGCCAGGCAGAGTGACTCACACCTGTAATCCCAGTACTTTGGGAGGCTGAGGCAGGAAGATCACTTGAAGCCAGGAGTTAAAGAACAACCTGGGCAACACAGCAAGATCCCTTGTCTTAAACAAATAAATAAATAAACCTTCAACATGTTATAAGATTAACTCCCTTTATTGAATTTCACTGTATTTCAAGTGCTCTTCTATGTACTCCTGCATTCATTAAGACTCCAGTCCCCACCTTCCTTCCTGACTGCATCTCCTACCACTTTATCTGGGACCCTCTCTGCCAGAAACACTGAACCCTTCCCAGCAATCCCCTAAATTATATTATTTCATCTTTCTCACTTTTCCATTTTCCCTCCACCTTTGTACATTCTTCCCATTTTGCCCTTCCCTCTCTTTTAGGAAAAATAGATTTAAAACGAAGTGGGGGTGAGTGATTTCTAATAAGAAAGTCCTCATTTTTGGATTTTCTTATTGTTGTTGTTTTGTTTGTTTTTGAGACTGAGTTTTGCTATATCACCCAGGCTGGAGTGCAGTGACGTGATCTCAGCTCACTGCAACCTCCGCCTCCTGGGTTCAAGGGATTCTCATGCCCCAGCCTCCCAAGTAGCTGGGCTTATAGGCACCTACCATCACGTTCGGTTAATTTTTGTATTTTTAGTAGAGACAGGGTTTCACCATGCTGGCCAGGCTAGTCTTGAACTCCTGACCTCAAATGATCCGCCTGTCTTGGCTTCCCAAAGTGCTGGGATTATAGGCATGAGCCACCGTGCCCGGTCAAAAGACCTCATTTTTCATCTAGGTTAGCCTCTTCCTTGTACCACAGTGGCAAGTTATTTAATCTACTCCAACTCTGGTACCCCATCTGCAAAATGAGAATGATAAGAACAACCTCACATGACATTTGTGAAGATTCATGCAATAAAAATGCATAGTGCCTGGCACATAGTAGTTTCAAAAATGATTTTTGTGTGTGTGTAATAGCAAGAAGAAATAGACCAATCAAAAGGGATTATTGAATGTCTGAATGTGAAAATGAAGGCAAGAACTGCTATGCATAAAGAGAAAGAGGACCCCCCCAAATCCTTGAGGGTCAAAAAATATTTTATGAAGAAGCTAAGATTTATATTACTGCTTGGAAGATGAGTAGATTCCAAATAGTCACAACTGTAGGAGAAAAACTGAAAGAAGGCTTGCTCTTTTTCTGGTTTTAAATATTTTATATGATACCCTGTAGAGCAGAACCAGGAACTGGTTGTAATAAGATGGTTAGCTCTCCTTTCTTTGCAAGTCAGGGCACTGTATTCATAAGAGTGGGAAGATTCTTCCACCCTCTTTACTCTCCTGATGCAAAAATGTCTTAAGAACTTCCCTAGTTATCCCATCCACCAACTCAACTACTGAGCCTGAACTGCAGATACCTCCTCCCCAGAGGCTTCCTCTTTACTATAAGCTTGTGATCATTTACTGATTCTTTTCAACAATTATTGAAATACATCAAAATCCTAAATTCTTGTTTGTACTTTGACTCAGCATTTACACTTCTAGGAATTTATGTCAAGGATATAGTCATAGTGATGAGCAAATATCCAGCTGTAAGGATCTTTACCACATGTATTTGTTTGTTTGTTTGTTTGGAGACAGATTTTTACTCTTTTTGCCCAGACTGGAGTGCAATGGCGCGATCTAGGCTCATTGCAACCTCCACCTCCTGGGTTCAAGTGATTCTCCTACCTCAGCCTCCCAAGTGGCTGGGATTACAGGAATGCACCACGACACTCGGCTAATTTTTTGTATTTTTAGTAGAGATGAGGTTTCACCATGTTGGTCAGCTGGTCTCGAACTCCAGACCTTAGGTGATCCACCCGCTTCGGCCTTCCAAAGTGCTGGAATTACAGACACGAGCCACCACACCTGGCCCCCAATGTGTTTATAATAACAAAAAGTTGGAAACAATCTATATGTTTAACAATAATTGATTTGTTATGTAACTCCTAGTCAGTTCATAAAATGTAAAACTATACAAAAAGATGATGCATAAAAGAATATAGTAGTCGGGCATGGTGGCTCATGCCTGTAATCCCAGTACTTTAGGAGGCCGAGGCGGGCAGATCACAAGGTCAGCAGTTCGAGACCAGCCTGACCAACATGGTGAAACCCCGTCTCCACTAAAAATACAAAAAAATTAGCTGGGCGTGGAGGCGGGTGCCTGTAATCCCAGCTACTTGGGAGGCTGAGGCAGGAGAATCTCTTGAAACTGGAAGGCAGAGGTTGCAGTGAGCCAAAATTGTGCCACTGCAATCTAGCCTGGGCAATGAGAGCAAAACTCCATCTCA
Organism: Theropithecus gelada; assembly: GCF_003255815.1. NCBI lineage: Eukaryota > Metazoa > Chordata > Mammalia > Primates > Cercopithecidae > Theropithecus > Theropithecus gelada. The sequence continues at coordinate 108,770,407 of NC_037669.1, forward strand.
AAAAAAAAAAAGAATATAGTATACATATAAAAATACTGATGTGATTTCACACCAATACCTTAACAGTGATTTTCACTGGGGTGGTCTTATAGACGTTTTCTTTTTTCTTTCTTTTTTTTTTTTTTTTAGACAGAGTTTCGCTCTTGTTGCCCAGGCTAGAGTGCAATGGTGCGATCTCGGCTCACCACAACCTCTGCCTCCCGGGTTCAAGCAATTATCCTGCCTCAGCCTCCTGAGTAGCTGGGATTACAGGCATGTGCCACTATGCCAGGCTAATTTTGTATTTTTGGTGGAGACGGCATTTCTCCATGTTGGTCAAGCTGGTCTCGAACTCCCGACCTCAGGTGATCCTCCTGCCTCGGCCTCCCAAAGTTCTGGGATTACAGGCCTGAGCCACTGTGCCCAGCCTCTTTTTTCTTTTTTTCTTTTCTTTTTTATAATGAGCAACTATTATTCCTGTATTAAGTAAAAATGGTGTTTTAAAGTTCTTTGAGCTTGTATAAAATGTTACATTGAGAAAAAAAAGTAGACAATTATGACACGAGGCCAAAGAGTCATGAGTGGAGTGCCATATTTATTTTTCTGTAGTGCTGTTCAATATAAGAAAATGGTGAAAGATTAACTCTCTTTTCTAATAAAATTATTCTTACTCATCTTGCTTGCTTTTATCTTAATAAATGTTCAGTAAATATTGATAGTATTTTAGTAGAGAAAATAAGAAATTACATAAACACTATGGTATAGTGACAGAATTGTCACAGTTTTCAATTGAATTAGAAAGTTGCCGATATTGAAGAAATTTCAGAATCCTCCTTATGCCTTTGAAAACAATATTTCTTCATATTGGGCAAAGGTAGAAGTAAATGAAAGGCAATTTGTTTTTCTTTCTCTTTCCAAGTCTTACAGGACTTACTTAATAATAATTTTTTAAAAAATTAAATACAAAGGCCGGGCGCGGTGGCTCAAGCCTGTAATCCCAGCACTTTGGGAGGCCGAGACGGGCGGATCACGAGGTCAGGAGATCAAGACCATCCTGGCTAACACGGTGAAACCCCGTCTTTACTAAAAAATACAAAAAACTAGCCAGGCGTGGTGGCGGGCGCCTGTAGTCCCAGCTACTCAGGAGGCTGAGGCAGGAGAATGGCGGGAACCCAGGAGCTGGAGCTTGTAGTGAGCTGAGATCCGGCCACTGCACTCCAGCCTGGGCGACAGAGCGAGACTCTGTCTCAAAAAAAAAAAAAAAAAAAAAAAAAAATTAAATACAAGAAAATCACAGTAAAAACTTAGTATCAAAAAGCATGAATGAAAAAAGATTTTTTTTTGTGCCCTTTGTTAGATCATCCAGAGTTACTTCTCAAAGGTAACCTTATATTTCTTCACCAAAAAAAGATTGTTGAACACAAATAGGATCACATTAACTATACTGCTCTGCAATGTAGTATCTTGGCATATTTCTACATTAGTCCATACAGAGTTTGCTCACTTTTTTCGTTTTATATTCACATAATTTTTATGGATTTTTTTCATATTTAAGAAGTCATTGATCCATTTAATTAAACAATAACACAAATTCAACCATGACTTTACAACCCAGAGACAATCACTTTCAACAGATTGGCAAATATCATACTTCTTTCCATGCCCATTCATACTAGTCTTAGAAAAACAACTACCAATAATTAAACACTACATATGCACCAATTGTTTTACATACATTACTTAAACATCAATCCCCAGATGAAAATTTATCATCCAGTTTTAGCAATGAGGAAACCAAAATTCAGAAAGGTTAGAGATATATCCAAAATCACATAGATGATATGTGGCAGGACCTAGATTCGAACCCAGATTGGTCTGACTCAAAGGTTTATGCTCTCAACCAGGTATACTGACTCACCACTAAACAAAAATTTATATATGCACATATGTGTTTATGAAAAAAGGTCCATATTATGCATATTATTAAGTAACTTTCTTTTCTTTCTTTCTTTTTTTTTTTTTTTTGAGACGGAGTCTTGCTCTGTCGCCTGGGCTGGAGTGCAGTCGCCGGATCTCAGCTCACTGCAAGCTCCGCCTCCCAGGTTTACGCCATTCTCCTGCCTCAGCCTCCCGTGTAGCTGGGACTACAGGCGCCCGCCACCTCGCCTGGCTAGTTTTTTTTATTTTTTTATTTTTTAGTAGAGACGGGGTTTCACCGTGTTAGCCAGGATGGTCTCAATCTCCTGACCTCGTGATCCGCCCGTCTCGGCCTCCCAAAGTGCTGGGATTACAGGCTTGAGCCACCGCGACCGGCCTCTTTTCATTTTTTTAACTTCTGTTTTTAGTTTGGGGGTACATATGAAGGTTTGTTACACTGGTAAACACATGTCCCGGGGTTTGTTGTACATATTATTTCATCGCCCAGGTATTAAATCCAGTACTCAATAGTTATCCTTTCTGCTCCTCTCCTCCCTCCCTCCCTCCCTACTCAGGTAGACCCCAGTGTCTTAAGTTCTCCTTTTTTGAGACCAAGTCTTGTTCTGTTGCCCAGGCTGGCATGCAATGGCACAATCTCAGCTCACTGCAATCTCTAACTCCCGGGTTCAAATGGTTCTTCTCCCTCAGCCTCCTGGGATTACAGGCACCCACCACCTCACTCAGCTAGTTTTTGGATTTTTAATAGAGATGGGTTTCACCATGTTGTCCAGGAGGGTCTCGAACTCCTGACCTCAAGTGATCCATCCGCCTGTGTTCATAAGTTCTTTCATTTAGCTCCCACTTACAAGTAAGAACATGAGGTGTTTGGTTTTCGGTTCCTGTGTTAGTTTCCTGAGGCTAATAGCCTCCAGCTCCAACCACATTCCCTCAAAAGATATGATCTTGTTTTTTAAGGCTGCATAGTTTTCCATGGTGTATATATACCACATTTTCTTTCTCCAATTTGCCACTGATGGGCATTTAGGTAGATTCCATGTCTTCGCTATTGTGAATAGGGCTGTAATGAACATTTGTGTGCATCTGTCTTCGTGATAGAATGATTTTTTTTTTTTTTTTTTTTTTTTTTTAAACAGAGGCTTGCTCTGTCACCCAGTCTGGAGTGCAGTGGCGCAATCTCGGCTCACTGCAACCTCCGCCTCCCAGGTTCAAGCCATTCTCCTGCCTCAGCCTCCCACCTAGCTGCTGGGACTACAGGCACGCCACCGTGCCTGACTGATTTTTATATTTTTAGTGGACATGGGGTTTCGCCATGTTGGCCAGGCTGGTCCCAAACTCCTGACCTCAAGTGATTCTCCTGCCTCAGCCTCCCAAAGTGCTGGGATTACAGGCATGAGCCACTGCACCCAGACTGTTCTGTGTTTTTTTCACTTGAAAATATATGATAGACTTGTTTTCATGTTAATAAACTACAATCATTGTCATTTCCAATGACAGTATTGCTCTCCATTATATGGAGGATCATGAAATAGTGGACCAGCCTGTGCAATATGAAAACACCTTGTCTTTACAAAATAGACAAAAAAAAAAAAAAAAAAAAAAAAAAAAAGCCAAGTATGGTGGTGTGTGCCTGTGATCCCAGATACTTGGGAGACTGAGGTGGGAGGATCACCTGAACCTGGGGAGGTCGAGGCTGCAGTATGCTGTCATTGCGCCATTGCACTGCAGCCTGGGGAACAGAGTGAGACCTTATCTCAAAAAAAATAATAAAATAAAATACTGGAACCAACTCCCCATAGTTAGATATTCAATTGATTCCAATGTTTTACTGCTATAATCAATGCTGGCATTAAATATTTTTTCCTATAATCCCAACACTTTGGGAGGCCGAGGCGAGCAGATCACTTAAGGTCAGGAGTTAGAGACCAGCCTGGTCAACATGGCAAAACTTCATCTCTACTAAAAATACAAAAATTAGCCAGGTGTGATTGTGCGCGTCTGTAATCCCAGCTACTCAGGAGGTGAGGCAGAAGAATCCCTTGAACCGCTTGAGGTGGAGGTTGCAGTGAGCTGAGATCGTGCCACTGTACTTCAGCCTTGGTGATAGAGTGAGACTCTGTCTCAAAAAAAAAATTTTTTTTTGCATCTTTTCTTTTTTTGAAAAATATTTTTATTTGCTGCACATTTAAAATCATTCTTTCATATAGGAAATACCTTTACTATAAGTGTCCTTTTACCTACTTGATTCAGTAAGTTCATGTAGAACTTCAAAGGGGGCAGCATTAGAATGAACACAGGCTTCTAGAGAGTTAATATGTATAAGAAGGGATAAACAATTCATTTTTGTTCTCATGGTTTACTTTACTAGATAACACTTAGTTTGCTTGTACTGTGTGGAGCCGGGAGGGGATTGGAAACAATCTAAATTACTGTCAATAGATTAAAGTATAAATCTGCTGTACAACATGGTAACCACAAGCCACGCCACATTTGACTATTTAAATTTAAATTAAATAAAATTAAAAATTTAGTTCTTCGGCCGGGCGCGGTGGCTCACGCCTGTAATCCCAGCACTTTGGGAGGCCGAGGCGGGCGGATCACAAGGTCAGGAGATCGAGACCACGGTGAAACCTCGTCTCTACTAAAAATACAAAAAAATTAGCCGGGCGCGGTTGTGGGCGCCTGTAGTCCCAGCTACTCGGGAGGCTGAGGCAGGAGAATGGCGGGAACCCGGGAGGCGGAGCTTGCAGTGAGCTGAGATCCGGCCACTGCACTCCAGCCTGGGCGACAGAGCCAGACTCCGTCTCAAAAAAAAAAAAAAAAAAAAAA